>NC_057808.1:564329486-564629486 GCF_018294505.1 Triticum aestivum
AAAGCATCAACTCAAAAGTCATATTCTATTTCCTTACCATTTTGGGTGAGTGTTTCTCTCTTGTGCCCATTCTCTTTTGTTTACTCCATGCATGGTATGTCTAATCGATGAGTTATGCATGACTGTGCATGTAACGTGTCCGCAGGTTCCACTGGATTCTGCTAAATATTGAACTTCACACCTCCAGAGTTCTAATCATGGACTCTATGGATTCGGATCCAAAGCGTTGGGCCGACATGAGAAAAATGCTGCAAAAGTAATTATTTTCAATCATTTGAGCTCTATATCGATCGGTCTCTTTCGTTCATTTCCTAATATCAAGTAACTAATAACTCCCTTGTTCATTTAATTTTCTTTGCCCTGTAGGGTTTGGAGACGGTTCTCGGAAGAAATTGTCGGTGAATTCAAACATGAGCTAGATTTTAGAAGGTTAGTTAATGTGGATAAGCAGCCACCGGGGACCAATCTATGTGGATACTATGTTTGTGAGAACATCCGGAGACACACCTCTGAGCGGAAGGAATCGGATAGCGTGCGCAAGGCGACGGATAACTTGCGGAGGAGGCTTAGTCCAGAAGCTCGCTTCCGACCAATTCAAAATGAATTAGCAGGATTTTTCATGAGGGAAGTCATCAATCCTAAAGGAGAACACTATACCGAGGACGAAGAAATTTATATGCATACCCGAGATTGAAACTTGTTCGAAGTTGTATATGGTCATCCATCCTAATTGTGTATGGAAACTTGTTCGAAGTTGTATATGGTCACCCGAGATTGAATATATATTATATATTCCTCTTGAATTCTTCTTGTTTGAAATTTCATATGCATGTATATAGTAGCGTAGAATATGTGTACTGAAACTTCATTAAAATTAAAATAAAACACAAAATAAAATATAAAAGAAATAAAACACTACAAATTAAAAAGAAACCAGGTTTAGGGGGGCTAAAACCCTAAACCTGCGGAGGAGGCCTTTAGTCCCGGTTAGCCACGAGAACCGGGACTAAAGGTCCTCCGCCCCGACGGACCCCTGGCGCCCACGTGGACGGGCCTTTAGTCCCGGTTAGCCACGAGAACCGGGACTAAGGTCCTCCGCCCCGACGGACCCCTGGCGCCCACGTGGACGGGCCTTTAGTCGCGGTTCGTAAGAGGCGCGACTAAAGGGGGGTCTTTAGTCGCGCATATTTAGTCCCGGTTGCACAGCCGGGACTAAAGGCCTTTGCGAACCGGGACTAAAGGCCTTTGCGAACCGGGACTAAAGGCCCATTTTCTACCAGTGTTAATTGAGGGAAGCGACTGCAACGTTCGAAATGGCGGCGTAGATATGTACACCACTGCTTAATCACACTTTATTTGAACCCCTTCATTGTCCGGCATAAATTAACCAGCACTAGCGTCCTCACCGCTTGCAAGCAAGAAAAAACCTGACATTTGCAATGAATTTTTTCATTTTCATCACGGGAATTTATTATTATTATTTTCCTTTTATAAACCGAGTATGGGAGCACACTAGAACCTATCAGGCCTAATCGTGGCCCATCACTAGTTGTTCCAGTGGCCCAAAACAAAACAATAATTACCCAAAACGAAACCCTAATCGAAATTGCTATATAAGTTCCCCAATCCCCTGCCCTCACAGTACCCATCTCAGCCGCCACAGAACCCCATCCCAGCGCATCTCGCATCTATCCTCCACCTCCACACGGCGGCAGGCCAGCAAGCTCGACTCCGTCCCTACTTTTGCTCTCGGTAGCAGCTGTTGAGATGAGATTACCCCATACCCTGCAGAGAGCGTCAGCTCGACGCCGTACACGCGTATGGGGTAATCTCAACTCAACAGCCGCTCCCTGTGAGGTTTTCCTTGGTGTTTGTTAAATCCCAAGAAAGTTGACCGCTGGGATAAATTAATGCTTTCAGAGGACAAGGTTAGTGGTGCAATTTCTTGGTTATTGACAGAATTTTTTAGTCTTCGTCGGCAGGTTCTGCGCAGGAAGCTTTTGAAGAGGCAGTGTTGGTCTTCAGATGAAACAGCTGCCTATAGAGCAGATCTGGAGACTTAGCAGCTGCCTGTGTATCAGATCTGGAGGAGGAGCTGGTTGTTTTGTGCCTCGTGAGGAGGATACAGATTGATAGATGAACTAGTCTTATCATTATAGTGTACATTTCATGTTCCTAGCTTGCTCAATACTTGAGTTCTTATGCCAGTACACTATGGAAGAAAGTAATCTATTGTTAAATATGACTTGATTGGTAATGACACTATGGCAGAAGGTAATTATGTTATAGTGCAGCTTTGCTATCTTTGTAATCAGGCCATGTAATTCCTGGCTGGTCGATGGCTAAGTTAATTCAGAACGGGTCTCATTTTTTGAGCCTATTTCTTGGGTGAGGGTACTCGCCTTTTTCTCATCTATTTTTGTGTGGAAATACTGTGCACACGATGGTTGCTGGACAAAAATCACATGACGCTCTGATCTACATGGATACATGGCTTTAATTTTGTGTCATGCGTGGTGAATCGGTTGCATAATATAGTCCATGTAGCAGTTGCCCATGGATCGGGTCTGGAAGAGGAACTGGTTGTTTTGGGTCTTCCGAGGAGGACACAAACTGCAGCCGAAACTATAGATGAAGTAGTCTTATCATTTTATGTACGGTACAAATATACTGAACTAGTCCATGTATATCTGATTTTTTCAGAATTTTTTCAAATGTAGAAATATGAAATTTGAATTTTGCAAATGGAGGCCTGCATGGAGCTCGGCCTCTTAAGTTTAAAAATCTCCAGATTAACAGGAAACTGAATATAGTGGCGCATGAGATTGCAAAGTTTAGTATTGTTATTGTATATTTATTAACAGTGTTTCGCCCTGCATGGCACGAGATGTAAAGAGTGATTGTATGAATGTTCCTGCTCGCTCAATAGTTGAGTTCTTATGTCAGTAAACTATTTGATATGCTTTGTTGACGAACATATACTTTTGTAAGTAATCTCTTCTACATGTTTTTGTTATTAGATGGTACTGTTTTCTTCTCTTGGGTGAGGGTACTCGCCTTTTTCTCATCTATTTTAGTGGCTTAGCTGCAGTTGCAGACCGGTGACAAAGATTATACATGTACAGTATAATATATATACAACATAATTTTAGCACGAAAAGTAGACTACAAGATTGTAAAATTTGATATAAGTTTAACCAATAGTCACAAAGACATACATTATAATTAAGAAAACTAATTCTGTTACAGCATGAACCTCGTCAAAAATTTGACACATATAAGATAAACAATTAAAGCTAATGTAAAATCAAATGCAAGAGTGTTCTCGTATGAAGCATGTAGCAGAAAAAAAATTGTTTGGAATTAATAGTATGCTCCAAGCATTCAAAATATATAACATCCAAGACAACAGAATATATATCATCAAACTCATGCCATTTGATTTTATTACATGGAGATTTGTCTGAATTTTTTTAGTTTTCCTTTTGCCTTTTTCTGTTTGCTTGATTAAGTCACCTAGATGAGACTTGCGTAATTCTCGTTTTATGAGAGCTAAACATATCCTAATACAATCTTGCTAAGTATGTCACTTGATTGAGACTTGGTTATATCTTAGTCGGCCGAGACCTAGCCACACCCTTCTTTCTATCCAAAAAAAGGAAGAGCGCACCAAAAAAATCCAGAAAAACGCCGCAACTTACGCTCTCCTAATAATAATTTTACTTGACATACAGGAATTGATGATGTGGCATAGGTGCATAGATAAGAAACATAGGTAGTGGGTTTTTTAGCGGAACTTGCTACTTCAATTAAATCAGGTAGTGGTACACTTTGCGGCTATCACCGAGTTCGCAAACTCTGGTGATACCCAGATCCAGTCTTACGAAGTATATTTAAGCGGCCTTATTCGCCTACTGACGCACCCACTTTACCATAAACTCCTCAAAACCATGGAGTTCTTTCACCTTCTCCACGAACGGCTTGTTTGCTGATGGATCTTTCATCTTGGCTAATCTTCTGCACCACCAACTGAAAATTGGATTTGAGAATGATATTTTGGATCCCCATTTCCCTAGCTAGCTGCAAAGCTCGTTTGCACCGCCTGCTTAGGTTCCGTTGTGGACGGAAAAATGACACGTCCCCGCTCAGAAACAGCCATGGTGGTCCTAGAGAACTGCTCCTCCACTCCATCCATCCCAAACTATGTTCATATTAGGATTTTTTAAGCCAAACTTTGTCAATTTTGACGAAGTTTACACAAAAAATTCTAAACATTCGAGATACCAAATCAGCATAATTAGATTCACCATGAAATATATTTTCATATACTATATAATTGGCATTATAAATTTGGGAAATTTCTTTATAAACTTGGTGAACGTTTGCGAAGCTTGACTTTTACAAAAACCAATGCACAATATATTATGGGCCAAGGGGAGAATAGAGGAGTAGTGTTAATTATTTGGGATAAATTATTTTTGCATATTAGGAGGGGTTGCCCTCACTAGATCCACCCTGCTTAGTTGTTGGTAAAACATGTTGAGTCTGGCGAGTCCCACTTTGCCTAGAAGGCCAGAAATAACACCACTTTGACCAGAAAATAACAGAGAAACATGCGTGCCACTTATATGTACTCCGTTCATGCGAGATTAAAAGCCCAGATGGTGTAGGAAGCACGTGAGTTTCTCTTAGACTGGCTGATTAGGAAGCACCTTAGCCTAGAGGGCTGAAGAGAATATGGGCGTTTTGTAGAAAGAGAGCTGATGAGATTAATTGTTCTGTTTTTATAGGGGTAAGCACACTGCATGTGATGCAATATAGCCATAACTATACGAAGCTCATTGAATGTTGCCACGCTCATTAACCCCGCACCATTATTTAATCATGCCTTGGTGTCGGTGTACTAGCCTGCCAACCTTTTAAATGCAGACATAGGTAGTAGTTAACATTTTAGTTAATACCATGTGAATCAAACTCTAGTCATGACAGGACTTGACACATTTAGTATTTGCCAATGTGTCCCCGTAGAAACACTGGACTTGAGTGGTTGCTCACTTGGCTCAAAATCTTATGGAAAACCCACAAAATATACATAATGGATGGTGAATTGATTCATAGTAATTTAGCAGCTCACCCCAGGGGTGCATGAAGGGAAATGGCGAGAACGGAGGAGGAATACCACTGGGTGGAGCTTGTCATCGCAATGCGCCGATAACTTTGATGGCCATTAACTCATTTTTATTTGTCATGAATATAATCTACATATTAGTATAGTTTATTATCTTTATGTAAAAAATTGGTTAATAGTCTGTCCGGTGGGCCTACCGAATGCTTGTTCTACCAAGACGCTTTGTGAGGCTTGGCTTGATGAACGTGCAATACATCAAACTCAGAAGTGGACTTGGACTGACTTGTCAAAGTTTAGGAACCATCGAAACTGAAGATCTTTCTTTGTGACTAGCCCAACAATATTTACCAACATCTGACCTGCTTTAACATAGACATGCGTCACATGTGGCTGCGGTATTTGTGGGAGGGACGGTTCATGGAGACACTGCTCTTGGAACTCAACATTTCATGTTGTGTTTGGGAGCCCGAGGACCCATACTTGCTTGATGTTTTGATGGCAAATATGGAACATGACGCAAGATGATGGATTTTTATACTCATGGATTCTCACCCCCATGGCTATTTGCTATGGTCCTAGTTTTCCTTTGGATCTTCTTTTGTCATTTGTAGGGATTCATCAGGGAATTATATGTTGAGTCATCTTCCGTGAAACTCCTAGGTGTTAGTGACCCTGCATGTCTAGAAGTAATTGCATGTTGCGAGGAGCTCACTCTAGCTTCTGATATGAATATTTGTCATCTGGTCATTGCTTCTGACTGCAGGATGGTTTTTGAAGACATCAACAATGATACTGGCAGCTTGCATGGAAACATCATTAAGGAGATTAGAGCTACGGTTGCTCTTTTTGGATCCTATTCTTTCATCTTCGAAAGTAGGGAGTCCAACATCGAGATGTGTAGCCACCTTAGACACGCTATGGGTGTCTCAAGGTCGTCATTTATGTCTTCTACAGCCTCCTAATTTACATTGTATTCACATGAACATTTTGAACACTGAATAAAGTTGATCCATTTTATCCTAAAAAGATAGTAGAAGCACTCAAGTGAACTCTTGTTTCAGGGTTTAAGGCCATCTCCAACGCTTGGGCGCTTAAAATCTTGAGCAAATCAATATGCATAAAGCGTTTGGCGCTAGCAGATGCATTTTGTTTATGTTTTTTAAGTGCCTGACTCCCCCTTATGTGTCAATGCAAGAAAAAATAGCCGGGAAAGAAGCAAAAATGCCAAACAGTCGGGATTTAATTCCTAGCACCCAGATTGTATGTCCTAACACGCCGTTCCTTGGTTATTGGTTGGCCATGCTCACACGTGTACACTATTGGGCTGTCCCAATGTCCGCATTTGGGAAGCTTCTGGGTTAGGATTTTTTCTATGTTCTATGCCGGGATTTTTCTACTTTTTTATGTTAATTTTTCCTCTTTTTTATTTTTCCATCTTTCATTATCTCCTTTTGTGTTTTTCATATTTTTGAAATCCACGACCATTTTCAAATTTAAAACTTTGTAAGCTCGTAACATCTTCTCCAAATCGTGAACAAAATTCAAATCCGGTGCTAAGGCGCTGACTAGCGGGAGCAACTAACTGGAGTTTACCCCTGCGAGGGACATCTATGGGTTACTTTTGGCGTCAGTTCACTAGCGGGAGCACATATTTTCTTGTGGAAAACACACTAAATATACATAATGGATAGTGAATTGCTTGGTAGTAATTCAGCAACTAACCTTAGGGGTGGATGAATGAGTTGGCGAGAGAGGAGGAATACCACTGGCTGGGGCTCGCCGTCGGAATGCTAGCCGATCATTGTGATGCCCATTAACACATTTTTATTTGTCATAAATATAATCTAAATGTTAATAAAATTTCATATTTTCTGTGAAAAATTTCTTAATAATAGAGAATATATAGGACGATAGTTTGGGACACCTAGGTGCCCAGGCACCTTGCCTATCCGTCGTTGGATCGTGTTCAGCGACTGATTTGGCAACAAATGTAAATGCCTTAATTACTAGTTAATTTGGCAGGCTTTAATTCTTTAACCATCCCATGCATGCATGTCACCTCATAGAAAAGGAAGGAGATTAAAATACCATACTGAATAAAAATTAGCACTTATTGTTTCGTAGAATAAGTCACTAGGTATGTAAATACTCGTGTATTTTACGTAATTTCAGTAGTAGGCATAGACATACACACCACATAATTGGGTATATACATACTCGTACATATACTTTTTTGCATGGTAACCACATACATACATAATTTCGTTACTTGGTATATGCATACCCACGTATGTAAATAAATTTTTTAGTAGGTATATGCATACCCACGTATGTATATAATTTTGTTAGTAGGTATATGCATACCCGCGTATGTATATAATTTCGTTACTAGCTAGAACATAGAATAGTTTATTATATACATACCCGCGTATTAGATACTCATATTGAATTGTTAGGAAACAAAAAAAGAACATAGTAGTTCAGAAAATAATTTATTGGGTATATAATACCCGCTTATGTGCATAATTTCGTTAGTAAGTATTTGATACCCGTATTAGATAGTCAGGAGAGAAAAATACGTATATTAGATACCCATAGTAGGTCAGAAAAAATAAACAATAATACGATTTATTGTATGGCAAGTCTTGCATGCCTAATATTTAAAAATGGAAACAAAATGTAAGAATGGTAAGCCTTGCATGAAGAATAGTTAGGAAAGAAATCAAACAATCATTGTGCAGCGATACCTACCTAAAACAAGCAAGGTGCCCGAGCACCTAGGTGTCCCAGATAATTTACCTATATATACATGAAAATTTAAAAGTATTCATGTGCCTAAAACTTATTGTTCATCTCGTATTAAGAGAAATATTTATCACATGTTAGAATATAGGTTCATTTTTTAAAATTGTTTCCATATTGTGCCCCCCCCCCCCCCCGTCCCACCTATTGATTCCAGCCCAGCAGGTAAGATCTTCATCCGAAGCTACCATCACTGGTAGAAAAAGGGGCTTTTACCCCGGTTGGTAAAGGCCTTTTGTCCCGGTTTTCGAACCGGGACTAAAGGGTCGTTAGTAAAGCTCTAACCCTTTAGTCCCGGTTCTTACACGAACCGGGACAGAAGGTCCTCCACGTGGCCGCTGCTGCCAGCCCAGGCAGGGGGGACTTTGGTCCCGGTTGGTGCCACCAACCGGGACCACCAACCGGGACCAATAGGCAGGGCCTTTTGTCCCGGTTGGTGTCACCAACCGGGACCAACAGGCATCCACGCGTCAGCATTTCAGGGGCTGGGGTTTTTGTTTTTTTTTAAAGGGGGGGTTGGGGGGTTTTGGGGGGGGGGTTAATTTAGGTGTTTCATATATTGTGTTAGCTAGCTAATTAATAGAGAGAAGTGTCCTCTCTTATCTCCGTGCTTGGTCGACGCTACGTACTATATACGTATGGAGAGGACTAGACACGCTAGCTAGTAAGCAAATGAAGGAAACAGAAGATCGTCATGAACATATGCATACAGAGAGAAGTGATATCGACCACCTCTCCTTCTCTGAGAGATTGGTCGAACAACAAGTTCTCGTATATCTATCTGACACTACCGGCTACATATATACAATAATTATCTCTTACAATATAATCTCCTAATTAAATTGTAAGAACACAGGGTCCACATAGTATTCTCCGTTCTCAGCGATCACGTGGTCAAGGAAGAATGCCGCCAATTCCTCTTGAATTGCTCGCATACGATCTGGTGCTAGGAGTTCATCCCGCATCCGAAACATCTAATTTGAAGAAGGGGGTCAATACATATATATATATAAATAAATGAAACTCGACACAAATGATGGTAATAAAATAAAATTGTGAATATTATTGCTTACGCACTTCATATTGTTCGTCAGAGTAGCCCCGCTCACAGGTCGTGTGGCGGATAGACTCGCAAACGTAGTATCCACAGAAATCATTCCCGTATTCCTGCCACAACCACTTTACAAGAAATAGAGGTCAATCTAACTGATAACCAAGCATGCTAAATGGTATTGATGAAACTAGCGCTTGAATCACTAGGAGATGTGCGGAACATGCTACTATAGTACTTACTTTCGGGTGTCTAAATTGCAGCTTCTTCGGCAGTCCCGGAGCTTTTGTGGTGAATTTTCTCCAAACCCTGCCAGACAAAGAAAACAATTACTTGATATCAGGAAATGAACAAAGTTGCTGATATGGTGGATAATGATCGATTTAGCTTACTTCTCGAGCATTTGAGTCATGTCCGCATAGTCCTGGGGATCTTTTCGTCTCGAGTCTAAGACGGTTACTACTCCCTGCTCAAGCTTAATCTCTAGGAGAATATAGTGAAAGCTGCGCATGCATGCATAAGTCATCAATTACATTACCATAACCTGGACTAATAAGGGAAACCGAATATGCACAAGACAGTAACACTCACTTGAAGTTGTAAGGAAAGAGTATTATATCTTTGTTTTGATTTAATACCATACATTGAAACTATGTAAAACATTTCAATGCGAAAACAAATGCGATCATAATCGCAACCAAGGTAACAATTGATCCAACGGCATAATGATACCAAGCCTCGGTATGAATGGCATATTTTCTAATCTTTCTAATCTTCAAGTGCATTGCATCCATCTTGATCTTGTGATCATCGACGACATCCACAACATGCAACTCCAATATCATCTTCTCCTCCTCAATTTTTTTTATTTTTTCCTTCAAGTAATTGTTTTCTTCTTCAACTAAATTCAACCTCTCGACAATAGGGTCGGTTGGAATTTCCGGTTCAACCACCTCCTAGATAAATAAAATCTATGTCACCTTGGTCGGCATATTTGTCATAAACAATAAATGAACCAAATAGTTATAAAAAGATAATATATACCACATCCGAATCATAGACAGGACGAGGGCCGACGGGGGCGGATACCAAAACCATCGCACTATGTAATAAGAAGGAATAATAAAAGTAACAAAATTAGACAAGTATCTATTTAAAGTAAGAATTTTTTTCTTTCAGAAAGAAGATAAGAACAAGAGGCTCACCACGGTGGTGCTGGCGACGAGATCGGCACGGGCGATCGACGGCGGTGAAGACGGGGACGGGACGTGACGGACCGCTAAACCTAGACAAATCTCGGGGAAAATGGAGCTCGAAGGTCGAGTTTCGAGAGGAGAAAGATTAACTAGTGTGGCTCAGACATTTCATCGAACACCTCATGTGCATAGGAGGTGAGCTAGAGCACCCAAATGCCCTCCCCTCGCCGGCCAGAAAAAACAGAGCACTGTGGAGTGCTCTGCTGTGGCGATGGGGTATATATAGGCAACTCATTGGTCCCGGTTCGTGGCACCAACCGGGACTAAAGGGGGGGCATTGGTCCCGGTTGGTGCCACGAACCGGTACGCATGCCCCCCTTTAGTCTCGGTTGGTGGCACCAACCAGGACCAAAGGCCTTGTGCTGCCCCGCATCAAAAGTTTAGTCCCACCTCGCTAGTTGAGAGAGCTCGAGAGTGGTTTATAAGCGCTGTTGTTCCCACCCTCTCGAGCTCCTCTCAACTGCAGGCTTTCGGGCCTAACCGTTCTCTTTGCCTGTAGGGCCTACTGGGCCTTCTGCGGGCCTGAATCCTGGCCCATGGATGGGTTTCAAGTCGTATTCAGGCCGTGGTGGCCTAGTAGGTGGCATAATTTTTTTCCCTGTTTTTTGTTTTCTCTTTTGCTTTATTTATTTTGTTTTGTTTCTACTTACAACAAAAAACTTATTTATTTTATTACATTTTGTTTCTAATTACTTATGTATTTTACTTTATTTATTTTATTTTTATTTATTTTACTACTGCTATTTTTATTTATTTTACTGCTGCTATTTTTATTTATTTTATTAAGGTTTATTTATTTTATTTACTATAGTTTATTTTATTTTATTTTATTAAGGTTTATTTATTTTTATTTATTTTATTAAGGTTTATTTATTTTATTTACTATAAAAAATGAACATAGATACGCCTATAGAGAAAATTCAACCTAAATTCATAATAAATTTCTATGAAATTCAAAGAAATTTACTCTGAATTTAGGTCAAATTCCCTGTATAAGGGCATCTATTTTCACTTTGAGAGGAGCTCAACAAGGCAGAGAGGGAGGGGCTTATAAACCGGTGTGAGCGCCCTTCGGTTGGCGAGGTGGGACTAAACTCTGACTGCTACTAGGACCAAACCTTTAGTCCCCGTTTGTGGTATGAACCGTGACTAAAGGGTGAGCCTCTGGTCCCGGTTCAAGCCACCAATCGGGACCAATGGTGGTGGGCCAGGAGCGAGGCCTATTGGTCCCGGTTTGTCCCACCAACCGGGACCAAAGGGGCCGGACGAACCGGGACCAATGCCCCCACGAGGCCCGGCAGGCCCCTGGCCGCACGAACCGGGACCAATGCTCACATTAGTCCCGGTTCGTGACTGAACCGGGACTAATGTGGATATTGCCCTGTGATCAAAGCCCAGTTTTCTACTAGTGCATATATGTCGCTATGAACATGTAATCCTATAAACCACTCAATGTCGGAGTTAGCACGCCTTCAACGAAAATGCCCAATGGTTGGTCTCACGGCCATTATGCGGGCCACATTGTTTTTCAGTTGTCTTTTATGTTCTCTTTATTTTTGTTATTTTATTGAGTTTTGATATTTCTTTTAGTTTTTCCCTTAATTTTTTGGACTTAGTTTCTATTTTTGGATGAATATGTAAATGCTTCTAAAATTGATAAACATATATCTCAATGATTAGTACAGATGAAAACCTCTTCTCAATTGTATGACCTTTTCTTTAAAACGGATGAATATTTATTTCCATTGGAGGGGCATTTATTTAATATGACATGAATAATTGTTAAATATATATCTCACTTTTAATTTCACATGTGCATTTCTCCATTATTAATTTCGTCTTTGTCACCATTTTTAGAATTCCTCACCTAATTTTTTATTATTTTCAAAAACAATTGCGCAATGTTTTTACCAACCCATGTCTCTACACCATAGTATACAAATTCCGCTCCCTTGAGATCCATGATGCATGGACAATATCAAAAATTCACCTTTTCAGAGCACGACTTCTATTTTTTTCTCTCTTAGAGACAAAATGGGTCATTTCTTTTGCACATATACAAAAGAAATGAGCATGTGCGATGTAAAAATGTTCATATTTAACAAAATTGTGTATTTTTTTAATGTTTTTTGTTGTGTGTTGGTAGGTTGTTGCCAATCCCGACATGAATAAAAATGACATATAGCCATGGTTTAGCTGAACGATTTGTCCAACTATTTCTCATTTTAGTTGGTTCATCTCAGCATGGATTTACTTATGTATAACTCTGAAGAGGCACTTGGCTACAAACCTTTATATTTCTAGAACTAAGAGGCTAGAAAAATATAACGCCAAAATAGATAAGAGTGACGAATATTGGTGAGAGGAGTAGATTGGATGCGGGGATAAGGTAAAACACACCTCAATGATCCCAACGCAATCGGTGTGGAACCGTCCAAAGACCATCAAGTCCAGGTGGAGAAAATGACTGCGATGCGTTAGGAGCGGCGATAATAATACGGAGGACGGCGGAACAGCAGAGGCGGGAAGAAGGGGTGAAGCGAGGAAAAGTAGGGCAAAAAGAGATGGCCGATGCGCATTAAGTGAGGGAAGTGACTGCAAAGTTTGGAATGGCGGCGTATAAATATACACCACAGCTTGATCACACTTTATTGTACACCTTCATTGTTGGGCTTAAATGAACCAGCACAAGTGTCGTCACCGCTGACAAGAAAAAGAAGTTGACATTAGCGATGATTCTTCTGCATTTTCATCATGGGAAATTACTACCAAAAATAGTTTCCCTTTTCAGGAGAGTTCTTTCTTTCGAGGCTGTCCTTTTTTTTTAGAAGATTGAGGCAATCCTTTTTTTTTTGAGCGACTTGATGCAATCACACAACAACGACTTACTTTCCAATCTTTACATAATAATAAAGCATGCAGTGCTTCTGTCCGTTAACCGTCACGCACTTTTTACAAAAAATCCCTTGTGTTTTTCGGTAATTAAACCCGCAGTCCCCTTTTAAGTGGATATCTAAAAAATGATTTGTTCTGGCACAAAACCCCCTGCCATTCGGTATATTCAACCCGTGGTGCTCCTTCCTCTCCATATTCTGTATCTTATCCGCCCCCTTTCTAGCGGCGGAGGACAGGGAGGTTTGGCCGGCGGGGATCGGGGATCGGAAAGTCCCTTGATCCCGCGAGACGCAGCCATTGTACCTACCATCTCTTGAGCTAGGAGCCGGCGGTGACATCCCGGAGTGTGGCATGTGAAGGAAATTGCCCTAGAGGCAATAATAAAGTTGTTATTTATATTTCCTTATATCATGATAAATGTTTATTATTCATGCTAGAATTGTATTAACCGGAAACTTAGTACATGTGTGAATACATAGACAAACAGAGTGTCACTAGTATGCCTCTACTTGACTAGCTCGTTAATCAAAGATGGTTAAGTTTCTTAGCCATGGACAAAGAGTTGTCATTTGATGAACGGGATCACATCATTAGAGAATGATGTGATTGACTTGACCCATCCGTTAGCTTAGCACTATGATCGTTTAGTTTATTGCTATTGCTTTCTTCATAACTTATACATGTTCCTATGACTATGAGATTATGCAACTCCCGAATACCGGAGGAACACTTAGTGTGCTATCAAACGTCACAACGTAACTGGGTGACTATAAAGATGCTCTACAGGTGCCTCCGATGGTGTTTGTTGAGTTGGCATAGATCGAGATTAGGATTTGTCACTCCGATTGTTGGAGAGGTATCTCTGGGCCCTCTTGGTAATGCACATCACTATAAGCCTTGCAAGCAATGTGACTAATGAGTTAGTTGCGGGATGATGCATTACGGAACGAGTAAAGAGACTTCCGGTAACGAGATTGAACTAGGCAGTGAGATATCGACAATCGAATCTCGGGCAAGTAACATACCGATGACAAAGGAAACAATGTATGTTGTTGTGCGGTTTGACCGATAAAGATCTTCGTAGAATATGTAGGAACCAATATGAGCATTCAGGTTCCGCTATTGGTTATTGACCAGAGATGAGTCTCGGTCATGTCTACATAGTTCTCGAACCCGTAGGGTCCGCACGCTTAACGTTCGGTGACGATCAGTATTACGAGTTTATTTGTTTTGATGTACCGAAGGTAGTTCGGAGTCCCAATATGATCACGGACATGACGAGGAGTCTCGAAATGGTTGAGACATAAAGATCGATATATTGGAATGCTATGTTTGGACATCGGAAGGGTTTCGAATGAGTTCGGGCATTTATCGGAGTACCGGGGGTTACCGGAACCCCCCGGGGAGTCATTGGGCCCTAATGGGCTTTAGTGGAGAGAGAGAGAGGGGCGGCTAGGGCAGGCCGCGCGCCCCCTCCCCCTTGGGTACGAATTGGACTAGGGAAGGCGGGGCGGCGCCCCCCCTTTCCTTCCCCCTCTCTCCTCCTTCCCTCTTCTCCTACTCCAACAAGGGAAAGGGGGAATCCTACTCCCACCGGGAGTAAGACTTCCCCCCTTGGGCATGCCATAGAGGGCCGGCCCTCCCCCTCCTGCACTCCTTTATATACGGGGGAGGGGGCACCCCATAGACACACAAGTTGATTATTTAGCCGTGTGTGGTGCCCCCCTCCACAGATTTCCACCTCGGTCATATCGTTGCTGTGCATAGGCGAAGCCCTGCGCCGGTAGTTTCATCATCACCGTCATCACGCCGTCGTGCTGACGAAACTCTCCCTCGACCTCAGCTGGATCTAGAGTTCGTGGGACGTCACCGAGCTGAACGTCTGCAGGTCGCGGAGGTGCCGTACCTTCGGTGCTAGGATCGGTCGGATCGTGAAGACGTACAACTACATCAACCACGTTGTCATAACGCTTTCGCTTTCGGTCTACAAGGATACGTGGACACACTCTCCCCGCTCGTTGCTATGCATCACCTAGATGGATCGTTCGTGTGCGTAGGAATTTTTTTAAAATTATTACGTTCCCCAACAACGCGACTTCCCTTATTCTAGCACCCAACCGAGGTGCCCGACGTATCTCCAGGCTGTCCGTCGTCATGGCCAGGGCAAAGGCGATAGCGACCTCCTCGGTCTTCGTCCTGTGAACATTGAGAGAGGGAGAGAGAAGGAGAAGATAGGAGGAGATGGACGGAGCTGGGCGGTGCGGGGTCAAAGCTGCTGCTCCGGCGGCGTCTATGGGCGTCGGCGGCGGGGAACACTAGGAGGAGGCGGAGAGAGAGTCTCGACACTGCTCGAGCGTGCTCGCGCACACCTCGGGGATACAGCGTGTGTGGAGGTGCTCGGCAGTTGGTTAAATCGGGGGATTCTGAAGGAGAGAGGTTGGCAAAGTAAAAGTATTAGCGGGGGGTGCCCTGCAAGTCACTCATGGTCCGTCATGTCTTGCGCCAACCAGGATGTGTGGTCAACGTTCGAGCTGCGTGTAGCCACACTGTCAGTGGCGCTCGACGTGTGGCCATTGTGTTCCTGGGAAGTAGCATTGTGGTGTATCGGCTGATTGACAACATTATGTGAGGCGCCCCGCAACCAGACAGCAAGGGTGCTCGCGACCCTATTTGTTTTTTTTTTATAAAGAGTGAATTTTTATTGTCTCAAAATAAAGCATCAAGAGGATACAAACACTATGAGCACACACCCGACTTCTGCATAGGTAAAATGCACACAGCAAAGCGAACCTCCTAGCTAACACGCTGTTTTGGTCAGTGGATTGTTAGCCATGCTGCACGTCGATTTTTGTGCCTGCCTCCTTCAGTTTAACATTTGGTCTTGCATGTTGAGTTGACCCAACTGGTATATTTTTTTGCGGGCGCCTCCTACTGGTGTACGCCCCTTATTAAACTCCACATGTCCTTTTGTATTCAATCTCTATGGAATTTTGCAACATCGACTATTCAATGTGCCAACCGCTGCTCTGAAAATATTTGATGCTGGATTTGAGTTTCTTTTAATTAAATTCCCTGGTTTCATATGATTTGAATTTCTTTTAATTAAATTCTCTGGTTTCAGACTTAGTCCTTTTTGCGGCTGGTAGGTTTGCACACCTGAGGAGCTAGCAGGGGGTGTTCCTTCATCATCTTCGAGGGGTCGCATCGTAGGATATGGCAATGTGATGCATGTTGGCAAAATCTTATCTGTAAGTCGGTCTGGCTGTAAGACTTGGTGATTTCTAATAATAGAAATTGGAGAGGAAATTCTCTTTATCAACAACAACAAAATCTGGTTTCATAAGTTGTGTCACATGAAACTCAATCCTCAAATTGACTGCGATAAAAGTAGCATATATCTTATTTGTGATGTAAATATTTAGTTTCAATAGTTGTGCATCTGCCCCAAAAATTTTGCTTTGCTGAACCAATACTCGAATAACTAGCTCGCCTATGTTTTCTGGTGGTGTTATATCAGCAAGTTGAGCACGATGATAATTAATGACACAAGTAAGAAACATGTACTTTTTTCTCCTGTTGCAACGCACGGGCATTTTTGCTAGTGATAGGCCTAATATAGGCCCATCACTAGTTGATCCGTGGCCCAAAATAAAACCCTAATTACCCGAAACGAAACCCTAATCGAAATTGCTATATAAGGTCCCCAATCCCCTGCCCTCACAGTACCCATCTCAGCCGCCACAGAACCCCATCCGAGCACATCTCGCATCTATCCTCCACCTCCACACGGCGGCAGGCCAGCAAGCTCGACTCCGTCCCTATTTTTGCTCTCGGTAGCAGCGGTTGAGATGAGATTACCCCATACCCTGCAGAGAGCGTCAGCTCGACACCGTACACGCGTATGGGGTAATCTCAACTCAACAGCCGCTCCATGTGAGCTTTTCCTTGGTGTTTGTTAAATCTCAAGAAAGTTGTCCGCAGGGATTAATTAAAGCTTTCAGACAACAAGGTTAGTGGTGCAATTTCTTGGTTATTGACAGAATTTTTTAGTCTTCGTCGGCAGATCTGTCTTCTTGAACTCAACAAGGCAGGAAGCTTTTGAACAGGCAGTGTTGGTCTTCAGACTAAACAGCTGCCTGTAGAGCAGATCTGTCTTCTTCATCTCGCTGTATACGAGACGAAGCAGCTGCCTGTGTATCAGATCTGGAGGAGGCGCTGGTTGTTTTGGGTGTCTTATCAGTATAGTGTACCAACCATGTTCCTAGCTCGCTCAATACTTGAGTTCTTATATTATGCCAGTACACTATGGCAGAATTTAACCTATTATTGTTAAATATGATTCGATTGGGACTGACACTATGGCAGAAAGTTTTTATGTTATATTGCAGCTTTGCTAAAGAACATATACTTTTGTAAGTTAGCTTGTCCTCACCGTAAAGATATGGATGAAATGGCCTGTATATGATTGGCTTTTTGGCCAGTTGATGGCTTAGTTTATTCGAAGCTGGGCTCATTTTGGGCCTATTTCTAAAAAAATGTCGTAACCATTTATTGTTTTCTTCTCTTGGTTGAGGGTACTTGCCTTTTTCTCATCTATTTTAGTGCGGAATTACTGTGCGCATGATGGTTGCTGGACGAAAATCACACGACACTCTGATCTACAGGAATACATGGCTGTAATTTTGTGTCTGCAGCATTTGTGCGAATTTTTTATTTTTCGTGCCTTTTCCTTTCGGAAATACTAACGCCCATACGTGTGGGGGTTTGCATCTCGCCCACACGCGTGGATCCACATCCGTTTGTGGTTGCACGAATCTTTGTATGTTTGTGGTGTCATGTAGGACTGGGCTGGTGTGTGGCATTCATCCGGTCGTCCACACGTCCGTTTTCACCACACGGGGGACCGGTGTGTGGGCGTTTAGCAGTTCTCAGTTTTCACTCACGCACAGGGGTTGGTGTGTGAGTGAAGAATATGTTTCCGAAGAATAACGAGTTGCCCGCCAGTACGTACGAAGCAAAGAAGGTTGTCTGCCCTCTAGGTTTAGAGGTTCTGAAAATACATGCATGCATTAACGACTGCATCCTCTACCGCGGTGAATACGAGAATTTGAATGAATGCCCTGTATGCACTGCATTGCGTTATAAGATCAGAGGCGATGCCCCTGGTGACGATGTTGAGGGCGAGAAACCCAGGAAGAGGGTTCCCGCCAAGGTGATGTGGTATGCTCCTATAATACCACGGTTGAAACGTCTGTTCAGGAACAAAAAGCATGCCAAGTCGTTGCGATGGCACAAAGAGGACCGTAAGTCCGACGGGGAGCTGAGACACACCGCTGATGGAACGCAATGGAGAAAGATCGACAGAGTGTTCAAAGATTTTGCAGCTGACGCAAGGAACATAAGATTTGGTCTAAGTACTGATGGCATGAATCCTTTTGGCGAGCAGAGCTCCAGCCATAGCACCTGGCCCGTGACTCTATGCATCTACAACCTTCCTCCTTGGTTGTGCATGAAGCGGAAGTACATTATGATGCCAGTGCTCATCCAAGGTCCAAAGCAACCCGGGAACGACATCGATGTGTACCTAAGGCCATTAGTTGATGAACTTTTACAGTTGTGGGCCAGACCTGGTGTACGTGTCTGGGATGAGCACAAAGGAGAGGAATTTGACCTACGAGCGTTGCTTTTTGTAACCATCAACGATTGGCCTGCTCTCAGTAACCTTTCAGGACAGACAAATAAGGGATACAATGCATGCACGCACTGCTTACATGAGACTGAAAGTGTACGTTTGGTTAATTGTAAGAAGAACGTGTACCTGGGTCATCGTCGATTTCTTCCCCGAAATCATAACGTAAGAAAGAAAGGCAAGCATTTCAACGGCAAGGCAGATCACCGGCCGAAGCCTGCGGAATGTACTGGTGCTGAGATATTTGATATGGTCAAGGATTTGAAAGTCATCTTTGGAAAGGGTCCTGGCGGACAATCAGTTCCGCGGGGAGTTGACGGGCACGCACCCATGTGGAAGAAGAAATCTATATTTTGGGAGCTAGAATATTGGAAAGTCCTAGATGTCCGCTCTGCAATCGACGTGATGCATGTTACGAAGAATATTTGCGTGAACCTGCTAAGCTTCTTGGGCGTGTATGGGAAGACAAATGATACAAAGGAAGCACGGCAGGACCAGCAACTTTTGAAAGACCCAGATGACCGGCATCCGGAATGGTTTCAAGGTCGTGCCAGCTACGCTCTTACCAAAGAAGAGAAGGTCATTTTTTTTGAATGCCTGAGCAGCATGAAGGTCCCGTCTGGCTTCTCGTCGAATATAAAGGGAATAATAAACATGGCGGAGAAAAAGTTCCAAAACCTGAAGTCTCACGACTGCCACGTGATTATGACGCAATTGCTTCCGATTGCTTTGAGGGGGCTCCTACCGGAAAATGTTCGAGTAGCCATTGTGAAGCTATGTGCATTCCTCAATGCAATCTCTCAGAAGGTAATCAATCCAGAAGATCTACCACGGTTACAGAACGATGTGGTCCAATGCCTTGTCAGTTTCGAGTTGGTGTTCCCACCATCCTTCTTCGATATTATGACGCACCTCCTGCTCCACCTAGTCGAAGAGATTTCCATTCTCGGTCCTGTATTTCTACACAATATGTTCCCCTTTGAGAGGTTCATGGGAGTACTAAAGAAATATGTTCGTAACCGTGCTAGGCCAGAAGGAAGCATCGTCAAGGGCTATGGAAATGAGGAGGTAATTGAGTTCTGTATTGACTATGTTCCTGACCTTAAGACGATTGGCATTCCTCAATCGCGGCACGATCGGAAGGAAATCAATGATATGTATGGACGGTCATTCTATGACTGAAGCACACCACACAGTTCTGCAAAATTCCAGCTTGGTGGCTCCGTACTTCGAGCAACACAAGAATATTTTACGCTCAGACAACCCGGGGAAGCCTGAATCCTGGATTAGAAAGGCCCACATGGAGACTTTCGGCAGTTGGTTGCGAAAACATTTAATGAATGACAATGATGTTGGAGATCAGCTGTACATGTTGGCCAAGAAACCATCTTCGACTATAACGAGTTTCCAAGGGTACAAGATAAATGGGAATACATTTTACACCATCGCCCAAGATAAAAAGAGCACCAACCAAAACAGTGGTGTCCGCTTTGATGCAGCAACCGAGAATGGGCAAAAGGTCACATATTATGGTTACATAGAGGAGATATGGGAACTTGACTATGGACCCTCCTTTAAGGTCCCTTTGTTCCGGTGCAAATGGTTCAAGCTAACAGGAGGTGGGGTAAAGGTGAACGAGCAATACAGAATGACAATGGTGGATTTCTACAATCTTGGTTACCTTGACGAACCATTCGTCCTTGCCAAAGATGTCGCTCAGGTTTTTTATTTGAAGGACATGAGTAGCAAACCGAGGAAACGGAAAGATAAGAAAACGATCAGTACATCATGCGATGATCCAAAGCGCCACATTGTTCTTTCAGGGAAAACAAACATCGTGGGAGTGGAGGACAAGACAGACATGTCAGAAGATTATAATATGTTTGGTGAAATTCCGCCCTTCAAAGTGAACACTGACCCAAGCATTAAGTTAAATGATGAGGATGCTCTATGGATACGGCACAATCGTAAGCAAGCAGGGACACAAGGGAAGAATTGATGTGTAATAATTTATTGTACCAAACTTTGTTGAATGGATCATGTGAATTAAAACGTACGATGGCGAATCCGGATGATTTGTATTTGGTCGATGAACTGAATGATGTATCAAACCTTTTGTCAAACCTTCAAGGGATCGATGAACTGATTTTTTTGATATATTATTTGTATTTTCAAGATTTTAAAATGAATTAGTTTTATTTTTCTGATTTTTTTGATATATTATTTGTATTTTCAAGATTTTAAAATGAATTAGTTTTATTTTTCTGATTTTTTTGATATATAATTGTATTTTTAAGATTTTAAAATGAATTAGTTTTATTTTTCTGAATTTTTTGATATATTATTTGTATTTTTAAGATTTTAAAATGAATTAGTTTTATTTTTCTGAATTTTTTAATATATTATTTGTATTTTTAAGATTTTAAAATGAATTAGTTTTATTTTTCTGATTTTTTTGATATATAATTGTATTTTTAAGATTTTAAAATGAATTAGTTTTATTTTCTGAAAAGTATATGAAAAAGGACCTTTAGTCGCGGTTCGTGACACGAACCGCGACTAAAGGCTCTTTCCGCGTGGGAACGAAAGCGGCGCGAAATACCCTTTAGTCCCGGTTGGGGGGACCAACCGCGACTAAAGGGTACCTTTAGTCGCGGTTGGTGTCCCCAACCGGGACCAAAGGGTACCTTTAGTCGCGGTTGGCGTCCCCAACCGGGACTAATGCTTTTCCTATATAAGTGTGGCACTTAGGATTTTTCCACATTCTCCCCCGACGCCAACGCCCCTGCGCTTCGACGCCGCCAGGCTGCTCCTCGTCGCTGTCGCCGTTGCCGCGCCCTGCCCCGTCGCCGCGCGCTCCTCCTCGCCGTCGCCAACGCCTCCCCGACCTCGCCCTGCCCCAGTGAGCTCCGACGCCCTGCACTGTCGCCGTTGCCGCGCCCTGCCCCGTCGCCGCCCGCTCCTCCTCGCCGTCGCCAACGCCCGCCGCTGCCCCTGCCCCTGCCGCCGCCGCCGCCGCCTGCCTCCCGCCGCTGCCCCTGCCCCTGCCGCCGCCTGCCTCCCGCCGCCCGCCCGCCGCCGTCCTCCTCAAACAAAGAAAAGGAAGAACAAAAGGAAGAAGAAAAGGAAAAAAGAAAAGAAAATAAGAAAAGGAAAAAGAAAATAAGAAAAGGAAAAACAGAATAAGAAAAGGAAAAAAGAAAACAAGAAAAGGAAGAAGAAAAGGAAGAAGAAAAGGAAAAAGAAAAGGAAGAAGAAAAGTGGGCTAAGGATTTTTTGACGACACCGTCCCAAGCCGAGTTGAATATGCCTGACGACTATGGACATGAACTTCGTAGGCAAGCAAAAATATTGAAGGAGGAGAAAGAAGAAAGTAAAAAAAGCGGGAAACAAGTTGACCAGCTCGGGATGCAGAATAAACAATCGATCCCCCCGCTCATAGTGAAAGCCGGTCCGGAAGAGGACCCCAAGATCATAGCAGCTGTGGCAGCACTTGGATTGACTGTAGCGAGTGCCATGAAACAAGCGTCCGAGATGGGTTTGACTCTTCGTGCCTTCTTAGGCCTTGAGGATGCGCCAGTATGTGAGATAGCATTACAATATGTGCGGAATGGGCCTCTCGTCGAGCCTGCGCGGGAAAAGAGTCTACCACCACAAATGCGAAATCTGCTACGTTGGTACAAGCAATTCATAACATGGGCCGACAAAGAATATGTTTATGCGGATGTTATAGAGGAGCATCACACCAAACGGTACTCTGTACAAGTTCATATGAGTGAATTGTTCCAGCTGTTCAATCTGCACGACCTCGACAAATCTATGCTGAGTTGCTACGTTCCGTAAGTGATTTATTTCTACCTCATCTCGTTCTTCATTGCCTGCACTATATATATATATATATATTGTCCTAGCTATATTGTTGCGTACGCTATTATGCAGATTGAAGATTTGGGAATGCAAAATAAAAAACATCCATGATGTTGGGTTCATTGACCCACATATCGTTAATGGACAAGTGTTACAAAATCACCCCGAAGACGTGGAGAAAGACTTGTACAAGTTTCTTAGAAAGCATCAACTCAAAAGTCATATTCTATTTCCTTACCATTTTGGGTGAGTGTTTCTCTCTTGTGCCCATTCTCTTTTGTTTACTCCATGCATGGTATGTCTAATCGATGAGTTATGCATGACTGTGCATATAACGTGTCCGCAGGTTCCACTGGATTCTGCTAAATATTGAACTTCACACCTCCAGAGTTCTAATCATGGACTCTATGGATTCGGATCCAAAGCGTTGGGCCGACATGAGAAAAATGCTGCAAAAGTAATTATTTTCAATCATTTGAGCTCTATATCGATAGGTCTCTTTCGTTCATTTCCTAATATCAAGTAACTAATAACTCCCTTGTTCATTTAATTTTCTTTGCCCTGTAGGGTTTGGAGACGGTTCTCAGAAGAAATTGTCGGTGAATTCAAACATGAGCTAGATTTTAGAAGGTTAGTTAATGTGGATAAGCAGCCACCGGGGACCAATCTATGTGGATACTATGTTTGTGAGAACATCTGGAGACACACCTCTGAGCGGAAGGCATCGGATAGCGTGCGGAAGGCGACGGATAACTTGCGGAGGAGGCTTAGTCCAGAAGCTCGCTTCCGACCAATTCAAGATGAATTAGCAGGATTTTTCATGAGGGAAGTCATCAATCCTAAAGGAGAACACTATACCGAGGACGAAGAAATTTATATGCATACCCGAGATTGAAACTTGTTCGAAGTTGTATATGGTCATCCATCCTAATTGTGTATGGAAACTTGTTCGAAGTTGTATATGGTCACCCGAGATTGAATATATATTATATATTCCTCTTGAATTCTTCTTGTTTGAAATTTCATATGCATGTATATAGTAGCGTAGAATATGTGTACTGAAACTTCATCAAAATTAAAATAAAACACAAAATAAAATATAAAAGAAATAAAACACTACAAATTAAAAAGAAACCAGGTTTAGGGGGGCTAAAACCCTAAACCTGCGGAGGAGGCCTTTAGTCCCGGTTAGCCACGAGAACCGGGACTAAAGGTCCTCCGCCCCGACGGACCCCTGGCGCCCACGTGGATGGGCCTTTAGTCCCGGTTAGCCACGAGAACCGGGACTAAAGGTCCTCCGCCCCGACGGACCCCTGGCGCCCACGTGGACGGGCCTTTAGTCGCGGTTCGTAAGAGGCGCGACTAAAGGGGGGGGTCTTTAGTCGCGCATATTTAGTCCCGGTTGCACAGCCGGGACTAAAGGCCTTTGCGAACCGGGACTAAAGGCCCATTTTCTACCAGTGTCAGTTGCCATGTGTTTTGCAGGGTACATGGCAACTGCCCTAGTGTGCTTGTAAGAAGATGGCAACTCTCTCTTTTACCCGAACATGTCAGTTGTCATGTGTTTTGCAGGGTACATGGCAAGTGCCCTAGTGTGCTTGTAAGCAGATGGCAACTCTCTCTTTACCTGAACATGTTATTTTGTCATGTCTCTTTGTAGCACCACACGGCAACTGCCTAGTGTTAGGCCATCTCCATCGCGCGACCCCAAAACGTCCAGGTATGTCCGTTTGGGATTAAATGGACAAATGAGACGACCCAACGCGCAACCCCCTCCGTAAAAAGCGTCCATTTCTGGTCCGTCTCGCCCCATCCTGGGCGCAAACTTGGTCTGGTTTTGCGTCTGAAACGGACACGCCCGGACTTTTTTGCGTGGTCCTCGTCCGCCCCTGTCCCTTTGCATGTGAGGCCTGGCCCGCTAATCATTGAAACAAAGGGGCCCACCCACCCATCCATCCCCCTCTCTCTCTCCTCCTTTTCGCTTCTCACCGCGTCGGCGCTCGACCCTGGCAGCCGCGACTAGCCGGCGGCCTGCGCTATCCTAGGCTCCAGCGACGCCGAGGCCGAGGCACTGCAGGGCAGGCCGAGCTGCATCGGCTCTCCCCCAAGGTAGTCTTGCCGCTTGCGGGCGTGGGTCAAGGGCGCGGGTGTGGCGCAGGCAGGCACGGTGCGGGCGGGCGCGACGGCTGGACCAAGCGCGCGCGCAGCGGCATGCGGTGCCGAGCCGTGGCGAGGCGGCCGCGCGCGGGGCGAGGCGTGGCTACTGCAGCAGCATGGAGCAAGCGCGGGTGCGGTCGGGCGCGGCCCGGCGGTGAGCGCGGCGGGCGGGCAAGGCGCGTGGGAGGGCGGGCGCGGTGCGGGCGTGGCGCGGGTGTGGAGCAGTCGCGGCGCGGGCGCGGGACATGGTCGGGGCGCGGCCCGGCGGCGAGCGAGGCGGGCGGGCAGGGGCGCGCGGCGCGGGCGTGGCGCGGAGGCGGGGTGCGGGCGCGGCGCAGGCGGGGCGCGAGCGGGCGCCGCGCGGCGCGCGCCGGCCGGCATACCGCAGTGGGGAATGGGTAGGTGCGGGGCGGGGCGGAGGCCGGGTTGGTGCGGGGCGGAGTGGGGGAGCTCGGTAGGTCGCGGCGGGGCGGCGACAGTGAGCAGGCGAGGGTGAGCAGGCACGGGCGAGCTTGGCAGTGCACCGGCGGAGCGAGAGTGCGAGCTCGTGGGCGGGTGAGACGCGTGGCCGAGACGGACATTTTGGGGTTGGTTGGTGCGTTGGGCGCCTCCAACTATGCCCGGACGTGCATGTCCGTTTTGCCACCCATTGCCACCCCAAACGGACAAAATCCGGACAAAACGGACGTCCGTTTGGGGTCGTGCAGTGGAGTTGGCCTTAGTAGGTGGCAACTCCTAAAGGATTCAAATCATGACAACTGTAGTTAACCAGAACATACATGGCAACTGCCTAGTGGTAGTAGGTGGCAACCCCTAAAGTTTTCAAAACATGCCAACTATAGTAAACCAAATCATACATGGCAGCAGCTGCAGTTGTCCAAAAATGGCATCTGACACTTGACCTAAGATGGCAACTGCAGTTGAGCAACCATGGCAACTGTAGTTCAGCGACATGGCATCTGCAGTTAAACCAACATGAAAGAGGGTCCGGACCATGGCAACTGCGGGGCGCGTGGTGACTGTCACGCGGGACGTGCGGGACCATAAGGTAGGAGGCCTGACGTACGGGCATGTAGGCGTTGTCTATTTTGCCCACAGATAGATGTGTAAGAGGGACCGCGAGGAAAAAAAGAGGCGTGTGGGCATTACTTGTTTTACCCACACGTAAGCGTGTGGGCTGATCCTCTTAGACACCACATAAAATGTGTGGGCAGACCCCTTAACGCCCACACGTGTGGGCGTTATGGGCGTCCTTTTCTTTTGATGGATCAAGTCACCTAGATGAGACTTATCTAATTCTAGTTTAGATTGAGAGCTAACCGTATCCTAATAATAATTTTATTTGAGACGCATGAATTGATGATGTGGCATAGGCGCATGGATAAGAAAAATAGGTAGTAGTGGGTTTTCTTAGTGAAACTTCCTGCTTTAATTAAATCAGGTAGCGGTACACTCCAAGGCTATCACTGAGTTAGCAAACTCTGGTGATACCCAGATCCAAGTCTTACAAAGCTTATTTAAGCAGCCTTCCCTAGCGAAAGAGTGGGTAGCCTTATTCATCGACCGACGGACCTACTTAACCCTAAACTCCTCAAAACCATGAAGGAGTTCTTCACCTGCTCCACGAATTTGCTTATAAATCTTCTGCACCTTCGCTAATCTTCTGCACCACCAACTGAGGATCAAATTTGAGAATGATTTTTTGGATCCCTATCTCCCCAGCTAGCTGCAAAGCTCGTTTGTGCCGCCTGCTCAGATCTAGTTGTGTACAGGAAGGAGAACCCTCCTCCACTATCCCAAACTATGTGCATATTAGTATGATTTTTTTAAGCCAAACTTTGTCAATTTTGACCAACTTTACATGAAAAATCTGAACATTCGGAATACCAAATCAACATCATTGGATTCACGATGAAATATATTTTCATATAATATATGATTGGCATTGTAAATATAGGTAAATTTCTCTATAAACTTGGTGAACGTTTGTGAAGCTTGACTTTTACAAAAACCAATGCACGCTATATTATGGCACAGGGGAGAACAGAGGACTAGTGTTAATTATTTGGGATAAATTATTTTTGCATTTTAGGAGGGTTGCCCTCACTAGATCCGCCCTACTTAGTTGTTGGTAAAACATGTTGAGTCCGGGGAGTCTCACTTTGCCTAGAAGGCTAGAAATAACACCACTTTGACTAGAAATAACAGAGAAACATGCATACCACTTATATGTACTCCGTTCGTGCAAGATTACCAAATGGCGTAGGAAGCACGTGAGTTTCTCTTAGACTGGCTGATTAGGAAGCGCCTTAGCCTAGAGGGCTGAAGAGATTACGGCGTTTTTGTAGAAAGAGAGCTTATGACATTCATTGTTGTGTTTTATAGGGGTAAGTGCACCGCATGTGATATAGTGAATGTTGCCATACTCATTAACCCCGCACCATTAGATTTAACCATTCTTGCTCTCCGTGTACTAGCCCGCCGACCTTTTAAACGCATATGTATGTACTCCCTTCGTTCCCAAATATTTATCTTTCTAGAGATTTCAACAAGTGACTACATACGAAACAAAATGAGTGAATCTACACTCTAAAATATGTCTACATACATCTGTATGTTATGTCCATTTGAAATGTCTAGAAAAACAAATATTTGGAAACGGAGGGAGTAGTAGTTAGTAACATTTTAGTTAATGCCATGTGAAACAAACTCTAGTCATGACAGGACTTGCCACATTTAATGTTAGCCAACGCGTGCCCGCGCAAACACAGAACTTGAGTGGTTGCTGGCTTGGTCCTATATCCTATGGGAAATCCACTAAATATACATAATGGGCAATGAATGATTGGTAGTAATTTAACTGATCGACTCAGGGGTGGATGAAGGGTTGGGCGAGATAAATATACAAACCACGAACTAGGAACATCGAAACATATGCACACATGAATCAAATGTGCATGCTAACAAGGAGATGAACAACACATAGAGTTGGGCGAGATGGGCGACGGGCGTGAGTCTCCGCTACCACCGATCCAGCCGGAGCCACCGCCGCCGCTCTCGCCAGCCGATGGGGAGGGCTTGGGGGCCGACGGAGGGGGGATTTCACCGCCGCCGATCCGCCTCGCTGATCCGCCTCGCGGAGTGACGACTCCGCCTCAGCCGCCGCTGCGGTTGTCGCCGGATCCGCCTCTTCCTCTTGATGAGGTGCGGCCGGCGCTCGTGGTGGCTCCCATGGCGGCGCTCGATCTGCCCTCTTCCCCGGCTTCTCGTCGAGATCCCTCGACGGAGGAGCGGGATCGGGGGTTTTTGAATCCTACGAAATGGTACGTGCGTTTTGAAGATGATCGAGAGGTGGGGAGATGGATCAATGGTCTGATCTACTCGCACCCGTCTAGTTGGATGACGATCCGAGATGAAGAAGGAGAAATTTTGGCCGGGCGACATCTCAACATTGACGAAGAGCTTGATATCGGTAAGCGTTTAAAGATTGATTTTTTCCATATCGAGGTTCTTGAATGTGTGCAGGTCCCCATGGAGTGCAAAGAACAAACTGTCGTAGTTGATCTTACGGAGGACGACGATGGACCAAAGCCTTCGCAGCGGTTTGGGGGACGTTTCTGGATTCTTGCTGATGACGATGAAGACGATGAGGATCTGCCGGAACCGACAGTTCGGCCGCCATCTACGAGTGCCTTGGTAACATCTATCCCTGTGACTAAACCTGTGGTGAGTTGCAAGAAATCGTTATCGCTCGGTACTCCGGTTCCTTCGCAGAAGTCGAAAGTGAAACCATGGAGTGGTCTATTGCCGAAGGAGGGGCCGCCGGCTATCACTTTGTCTGACTTTTTTCGTCCCGAGTGCTAGACGAGAGTGACTAGGAGAAAGAAGAAGGGTGGTCGGATGGTGTCGCAGTAATTGCCGGTGGTGACCGGTACGCGTGATATTCGGGCGGCCAGATCTGCGCGTTTGAATTCGCTTTTGGGCATAGTTGGGCCGCAAGCGAGCGATGGCGATGTGGGTTTGGCTAGTACTGGGCTAGAGGCCCAGGGGGCTGGCCAGGCCTGCGTTGAGGTGGGTGTGGGCGACGTGCATGTGGTGGCCTCGGGTCGGTCGCCCCCGCATGCACGTTCTCCCTCCGCCTCTCACCCCGTTCTTTCTAGGGTACGCCGCCGCGGGAGGCCTGGTTTTCCGTCCGCGTCCTTGCGCCGTCTTGCTCTGGGGATCGCCGGCGTTGGCCGCCGCCTGCCACCTGGACTTTGTCCGGCTGCGATGCCGCCAAAACCACCTCCGCCGCGGGTCGCGCCGGTGGTGAGGAACCCGACCGGGGCCGCGGGGGTCTCCGCTGCTCAAGTTGCGGCTGCTGCCGCGCCGGCTCCCGCGCGGGCGGCGCCTCCACCTCGGGGGGCTCCGCCGCCGCCTCGGGTGGCGCCTCCGTCTCGGGTGGCGCCTCCGTCTCGGGTGGTTCTGGTCTGCATCGGGGCTCTTCGTCTACTGGAGGTGGCCGTGGCTATGCTTGGGTGGACAAAGGCAATGCCAACTAGGGTTTTCAAGGGCCGCCCAGCAACTTTGTGGAGGGTGCGGCTGGCCCTAATAACCGCTCTTTCCGGGGTCGTTTCCGCAGAGGTCGGGGCGGGAACCGGCGTCACTTTCCGCCAAAGCACCCGAAGACTTCTGCCGAGCCGGAGGTGGCTGACGGTGGATCGGCTTTACCGTAGGTGGCGGTGGAGACGGTTCAGGCACTGGCTGCAGTCACATTGCCGGAGCCCATGCAGACTGGAGACTCTGTTTCTGAGCAAGGTACGGAGAAGTCCGAGGTTGACAAGGTGTCCAAGTGGGCGGCTAAAAAGAAGAAGCTAACCTGTTTCCGTTGTGGTGAACCGGGACACTTTATGGTTGAAAGCACTGCGGAGTTATGTGACTTGTGCCGGAAACCTAAACATTCAGCTGCCGAGTGTCCTCTTATGTTGGGGCCTAAACCTTCCGTTCAGATATACGGGGTTTGCTGCTCGGAGTTGATGTTTTTCGAGTCTCCCAGTGTGGAACCCTTGACACCCACAGTGGAGACCTCCTTCCCGGGTGTAGTGAAGGTGGTTCATGGACCGTTGACCGAGGCGCAGATCATTCAGCAGTTGAGGGAGCTCGCTCCGGGTAATTTTCAGTGGTCGTTGCTCAAGCTCACAGATACAACTTATAAAGTAGATTTCCCGTCTAAGGAGGATCAGTTGAGAATCCTCAAGTTCGGTATGAGCAGGGTCACGGGCACTAGTTTTGTGTTGCATTTTGATGAGTGGAACAAGAAGGAGCCGCAGGGCACGCCATTAACTCAGATTTGGGTTCGTTTCTCTGGGGCGCCATCTGAGCCACTGGACAGCTTTTCGGTGATGTGGAGCCTGGGTTCGTTGATTGGCAAGACTGAGCAGGTGGATATGCAGTTCACACGTGCTCACGGGGTGGCGCGTCTACTTGTCAGTGTTGCTAACATTGAGTTCCTGCCAGACGTGGTGCCTTGGACATATGAAGGCGTTCTGTATCAGTTAGATGTTGAGTATGAGGATCCTAACCTTTTCAGTGAGTTTGAGGATGATAACCCCATGGACACCTCTGAGGGAGGAGGTGCTCCGGGGAACCAGGATGATACTGCTAAGAGTGATGATGATAAGGCCAAGGGGCCTTCTGGTCCGTCTGATTCTGGTGACACTACTCCTGTTGGGTCAACTGGTGCGGTCCCAACGAGCACCTTGCGGCTTGGTTCCTTGGGGGCGTTCTTGGCTCCGCCTAGGCTTTAGGGTGACCGAGTTGATACCGTGAGCCCTGTGGTGAGTCCGTGTGTGACGAAGCCTGTTGAGGTGGGAGGTGCCGAGGGGCAGGAGGCCCCTCCCTCTTCTCTTACCTTTCCTCCGGCTACGGTGGAGGTGGCTGCGACGGTAGTTTCGGTTGGAGGTGTCGGGCAGGAGGCCCGGCGCTCTGAGTTGCCGTCACCGTCGGCGCCGAGGGCGAGCTCGGTGTTCCCTCCCTTGAGGCCGGCTGCTTGTGGAGGGGTGGGCGTGCAGGCGGCCGCCGTATCCCCTCTGGCCAGGACGCGTTCGGCCTCGGAGGGCGGGTCAGGTGGAGTGGCCGTATCACCACACTCCCCGGATCGCCCTAGGCTGGTCTCGCCGGTCTCGGCTGCCGGTGGGACTTCCGTGGACAGGCCGCGGGAGTTGGCGTCGTCCTGTGGTGCTGCGTCGGTCGTCCCGGCCGAGGTCACCGCTGTTGGGGGATGGGCAGGAGGCCTTTCCCCTAGCAGAGCTTCGCGCGAGGAGGTCGTCGCCTTTGGTGGGATCCCGGATCCTGTCTCTGAGGGGAGGCGGATCAGCGGGAGGCTGCAGGAGCAGCCGGACGTTGATGACATGCAACTTAGGTGTGCTATGAGGGCGGCCAAGCTGCGTGACGTCGAGATCTCCACTGGTATGTTTGTTATTAATTCGAATTCAATTTTGCATTTTACCAATGATGAGATTGTTCACAATGCAAACCAACTAGGAGTATCACTTGGTAATAATGGTATAGAGATATCTAGGTCTGTTAATGACATTCTTGATTTGGAAGCTGAACGAGCGTTAGAAATGATTCGTCACATAGCTGCCGTTAAGCCTATGAATGAGTCGGAGATTGATGCGCTTGGGGTTAGGGTTCTTGATGGTTTGTGTGCCGATCTTGACCCTGCGGTACCGGAGACGGAGGAGGAGGAGGGGTATGCCTACCCTGAGATCTCTAACCATGTAGATGAGTCTTTGGTGATTGCGGCAGAGCCCGAGTGTGGTGTCCGATCTGATGATCGCATTAAGCCTAAACGAACTTGGAAACGGAAGGTTTATCCGGTTTCGGCTGTGCGTAGAAGTGCTAGGATCCGTACTTCTAAAAAAATTCATGATGAAATATGAGAGGCATTTTCTGGAATAGCAGAGGTCTTAAAGACTTGGCTAAAAGAAGGTTTCTGGCGGATGCTTCTCTTGAACATCATTTGGACTTTATTGCTCTGTCTGAAACTGGAAGAGGCAACTTCACTCCACATTTTCTTAGTACTTTATCTCGGGGGGGGAGGGGTAGATTTCGACTGGCATTGCCTCCCCCCTCGAGGAAGATCCGGTGGGATTTTACTTGGGGTTAAGTGTGAAACTTTGGAAGTTCGGAGTGTAGTTTTGGGAGAGTTTGCGGTAAAGTTTCAGGTCAGAACTAAGGCCGATGGATTTGATTGGGCTTTGGTCGCGGTTTACGAAGCCGCGCAACCAGAACTCAAGCCAGATTTCTTGGCCGATCTGGTCCGTGTCTGCGGTAATGAGCGGCTCCCTGTTTTAGTGCGGGGGTGATTTCAACATTATTCGAAGAAGGGAGGAAAAGAATAATAAGAATTTTGACAGCAGATGGTCGTTTATGTTCAATACTATCATTGAAAGCTTGGATCTCAGAGAGATAGAACTCTCAGGTAGGAAATTCACTTGGGCTAACTCGTTACTGGTACCGACTTTTGAGAAGCTTGACCGGTGTCGAATGGGAACAGAAGTTTCCCCTGGTAACAGTACAGGCGTTGACTCAAGGGATCTCGGATCACACGCCGCTACTAGTTGACTCGGGAGCTCAAACTCATGTGGGTAACAAGAATATTTTCTCATTTGAACTTGCTTGGTTGGAAAGAGAAGGTTTCCTCGAGTTGTTAGCTAGAGAGTGGGCTAAAGACTTAGGAGGAAGGTCACCCATTGAGAGATGGCAATGCAAGATTCGTCATCTTCGAAGGTTCCTTCGTGGATGGGCTAAGCATACGCATGGGATATATAAGGCGGAGAAGGAGCGACTCCTTCTACTTATCCAGATCCTTGAAGTAAAAGCTGAAACTTCTATCTTAGGTACCAGTGAGCTGGAAACTAAGATGGAGGCTGAGTTGCGGCTGAAAGAGCTTCTTCGTGAGGAGGAATTGAAGTGGGCATTGCGCGTTAAGGTTCGCAAAATCGTCCAAGGCGAGGATAATACTCAATTCTTTCACATGATTACTAATGGGAAGCATCGTAAGAAGAGAATTTTCTAATTAGAACAAGACGAAGGAACGATAGTTGGTCAAGAGAACCTGAAAGTTTACATTACCAACTATTATAAGCAGTTGTTTGGACCTCCGGAAGAGAATTTTGTGTCTTTGGACGAGTCAAGGGTTGAGGATGTTCCTCAACTTGAGACTGTCGAGAATGAGATTTTGACTGCTCCCTTTACGGAGAAAGAGGTGTTTGAGGCCATCGCACAAATGGAAAATAATAAGGCTCCAGGACCGGATGGATTTCCGGAGGAATTTTATAAAAAGTGTTGGCACTTCATTAAGGGAGACCTGATGCCGATGTTTCATCAGTTTTTTAATGGTCAGCTTCATTTGTTTAAGCTGAATTTTGGAACGATAACTCTTCTTCCTAAGAAGACAGAGGCCGTTCGCATTGAGCAGTTCAGGCCTATATGTCTGCTTAATGTTAGTTTCAAAATATTCACCAAGGTTGGGACGAACAGACTTACGCAGATTGCGCATTCAGTTGTGCAACCGTCCCAGACTGCTTTCATGCCAGATAGAAATATCCTTGAAGGGGTTGTCGTCTTGCATGAAACGCTCCATGAGATTCACTCAAAAAAACTAGATGGCGTTGTTTTTAAAGTGGATTTTGAAAAAGCATACGATAAAGTTAAATGGCCTTTCCTTCAACAGGCTCTGCGTATGAAAGGATTTGACACGGCCTGGAGAAACCAGATTGAATCCTTACGCAAAAAGGGAGTGTTGGGATTAAAGTGAATGACGATATAGGTCACTATTTCCAGACTCACAAAGGATGAGATCCCATGTCACCGATCCTATTCAACATAGTGGTTGATATGCTGACTATTTTAATAGGACGGGCTAAGGATACGGGGCAGGTAGGTGGCCTGGTTCCGCATTTAGTTAATGGCGGTATCTCCATCCTTCAGTATGCTGATGATACTATCATCTTCATGGAGCACGACTTGGCGAAAGCGAGAAACATGAAGCTTCTGTTATGCTTATTTGAACAATTGTCCGGGCTCAAAATTAACTTCCACAAGAGCGAATTGTTCTACCTAATGAAACACAAGTCAGAAACCTTTGAAAAGTTCAAGGAATTTCAGAGTGAGGTTGAGAATCAACGTGACAGAAAAATAAAGTTCTTACGATCAGATCGTGGTGGAGAATATTTAAGTCACGAATTTGGTACGCACTTAAGGAAATGTGGAATCGTTTCACAACTCACGCCACCTGGAACACCTCAGCGAAACGGTGTGTCCGAACGTCGTAATCGCACTCTATTGGATATGGTGCGATCTATGATGTCTCTTACCGATTTACCGCTCTCATTTTGGGGCTATGCTTTAGAGACTGCCGCATTCACTTTAAATAGGGCTCCGTCGAAATCCGTTGAGACGACACCGTATGAATTATGGTTTGGGAAGAAACCTAAGCTGTCGTTTCTAAAAGTTTGGGGATGCGATGCTTATGTCAAGAAACTTCAACCTGAAAAGCTCGAACCCAAGTCGGAGAAATGCGTCTTCATAGGATACCCGAAGGAAACTATTGGGTATACCTTCTACCTCAGATCCGAAGGCAAGATCTTCATTGCCAAGAACGGGTCCTTTCTGGAGAAGGAGTTTCTCTCGAAAGAATTGAGTGGGAGGAAAGTGGAACTTGATGAGGTGATAGTCACCCCTTCCGTGCCGAAAAGTAGCGCAGTGCGGGAAGATGTTCCTGTGGTGCCTACACCGAGTGGGGAGGAAGTTAATGATGATGATCATGAAGCTTCGGATCAAGTTACTACTGAACTTCGTAGGTCCACAAGGACACGTTCCGCACCAGAGTGGTACGGCAACCCTGTCCTGGAAATCATGTTGTTAGACAACGGTGAACCTTCGAACTATGAAGAAGCGATGGCGGGCCCGGATTCCGACAAATGGCTAGAAGCCATGAAATCCGAGATAGGATCCATGTATGAAAACGAAGTATGGACTTTGACTGACTTGCCCGATGATCGGCGAGCCATAGAAAACAAATGGATCTTTAAGAAGAAGACAGACGCGGATGGTAATGTGACCATCTATAAGGCTCGACTTGTCGCTAAGGGTTATCGACAAGTTCAAGGGGTTGACTACGATGAGACTTTCTCACCCGTAGCGAAGCTGAAGTCCGTCTGAATCATGTTAGCAATTGCCGCATACTATGATTATGAGATATGGCAGATGGACGTCAAAACGGCATTCCTTAATGGCTTCCTTAAGGAAGAATTGTATATGATGCAACCGGAAGGTTTTGTCGATCCTAAGAATGCTAACAAAGTATGCAAGCTCCAGCGCTCAATCTATGGGTTGGTGCAAGCATCTCGGAGTTGGAACATTCGCTTTGATGAGATGATCAAAGCGTTTGGGTTTACACAGACTTATGGAGAAGCCTGTGTTTACAAGAAAGTGAGTGGGAGCTCTGTAGCATTTCTCATATTATATGTGGATGACATACTATTGATGGGAAATGATATAGAATTCTTGGAAAGTATAAAGGCCTATTTGAATAAGTGTTTTTCAATGAAGGACCTTGGAGAAGCTGCTTATATATTAGGCATCAAGATCTATAGAGATAGATCAAGACGCCTCATTGGTCTTTCACATAGTACATACCTTGACAAGATATTGAAGAAGTTCAATATGGATCAGTCCAAGAAGGGGTTCTTGACTGTATTGCAAGGTGTGCAATTGAGCACGGCTCAATGCCCGACCACGGCAGAAGATATAGAAAAGATGAGTGTCATCCCCTATGCCTCGGCCATAGGGTCTATTATGTATGCCATGCTGTGTACCAAACCTGATGTAAACCTTGCCGTCAGTTTGGTAGGAAGGTACCAAAGTAATCCCGGCATGGAACACTGGACAGCGGTCAAGAATATCCTAAAGTACCTGAAAAGGACTAAGGATATGTTTCTCGTTTATGGAGGTGACGAAGAGCTCGTCGTAAAGGGTTACGTCGACGCTAGCTTCGACACAGATCTGGATGACTCGAAGTCACAAACCGGATACGTGTATATTTTGAATGGAGGAGCAGTAAGCTGGTGCAGTTGCAAGCAGAGCGTCGTGGCGGGATCTACATGTGAAGCAGAGTACATGGCAGCCTCGGAGGCAGCACAGGAAGCAGTCTGGATGAAGGAGTTCATTACCGACCTAGGGGTGATTCCCAATGCGTCGGGCCCGATGACTCTCTTCTGTGACAACACTGGAGCTATTGCCCTTGCGAAGGAGCCCAGGTTTCATAGGAAGACCAGGCATATCAAGTGTCGCTTCAACTCCATTCGTGAAAGTGTTCAAAATGGAGACATAGATATTTGTAAAGTACATACGGACCTGAATGTAGCAGATCCGTTGACTAAACCTCTCCCTAGGGCAAAACATGATCAACACCAGAACGCAATGGGTGTTCGATTCATCACAATGTAACTAGATTATTGACTCTAGTGCAAGTGGGAGACTGTTGGAAATATGCCCTAGAGGCAATAATAAATGGTTATTATTATATTTCTTTGTTCATGATAATTGTCTATTGTTCATGCTATAATTGTGTTATCCGGAAATCATAGTACATGTGTGAATACATAGACCACAACGTGTCCCTAGTAAGCCTCTAGTTGACTAGCTCGTTGATCAACAGATAGTCATGGTTTCCTGACTATGGACATTGGATGTCATTGATAACGGGATCACATCATTAGGAGAATGTTGTGATGGACAAGACCCAATCCTAAGCATAGCATAAAAGATCGTGTAGTTTCGTTTGCTAGAGCTTTTCCAATGTCAAGTATCTTTTCCTTAGACCATGAGATCGTGGAACTCCCGGATACCGTAAGAGTGCTTTGGGTGTGCCAAACGTCACAACGTAACTGGGTTTCTATAAAGGTGCACTACGGGTATCTCCGAAAGTGTCTGTTGGGTTGGCACGGATCGAGACTGGGATTTGTCACTCCGTATGACGGAGAGGTATCTCTGGGCCCACTCGGTAATGCATCATCATAATGAGCTCAATGTGACTAAGGCGTTAGTCACGGGATCATGCATTGCGGTACGAGTAAAGAGACTTGCCGGTAACGAGATTGAACAAGGTATTGGGATACCGACGATCGAATCTCGGGCAAGTAACATACCGATTGACAAAGGGAATTGTATACGGGATTGATTGAATCCTCGACATCGTGGTTCATCCGATGAGATCATCGTGGAACATGTGGGAGCCAACATGGGTATCCAGATCCCGCTGTTGGTTATTGACCGGAGAGGCGTCTCGGTCATGTCTGCATGTCTCCCGAACCCGTAGGGTCTACACACTTAAGGTTCGGTGACGCTAGGGTTGTAGAGATATGAGTATGCGGAAACCCGAAAGTTGTTCGGAGTCCCGGATGAGATCCCGGACGTCACGAGGAGTTCCGGAATGGTCCGGAGGTGAAGAATTATATATAGGAAGTCAAGTTTCGGCCACCGGGAAAGTTTCGGGGGTTATCGGTATTGTACCGGGACCACCGGAAGGGTCCCGGGGGTCCACCGGGTGGGGCCACCTGTCCCGGAGGGCCCCATGGGCTGAAGTGGGAAGGGAACCAGCCCATAGTGGGCTGGGGCGCCCCCCCATGGGCCTCCCCCCTGCGCCTAGGGTTGGAAACCCTAGGGTGGGGGGCGCCCCACTTGACTTGGGGGGTAAGTTACCCCCCTGGCCGCCGCCCCCCCATCCAGATGGGATCCTGGCCGGCGCGCCCCCTCCCAGGGGGCCTATATAAAGGGGGGGGGAGGGCAGTATTATTACAGCCTTGGGCGCCTCCCTCCTCCCCTGCTACACCTCTCCCTCTCGCAGAAGCTCGGCGAAGCCCTGCCGAGACCTGCTACATCCACCACCACGCCGTCGTGCTGCTGGATCTCCATCAACCTATCCTTCCCCTTGCTGGATCAAGAAGGAGGAGACGTCGCTGCACCGTACATGTGTTGAACGTGGAGGTGTCGTCCGTTCGGCACTCGGTCATCGGTGATTTGAATCACGGCGAGTACGACTCCGTCATCCACGTTCATTGGAACGCTTCCGCTCGCGATCTACAAGGGTATGTAGATGCACTCCTTTCCCCTCGTTGCTAGTATACTCCATAGATGGATCTTGTGAACGTAGGAAAATTTTGAAATTATGCTATGATCCCCAACACTTGCCACTCCTTATTCCATAGCCCATCGAATCTTTACCCAAAACTTGAAAACTTCACAACACAAAACTTAACAGAAAATCTCGTGAGTTCCGTTTGCGAAAGAAAACAAAACACCACTTCAAGGTACTGTAATGAACTTATTCTTTATTTATATTGGTGTTAAACCTACTTTATTCCAACTTATCTATGATTTATAAACTATTTTACTAGCCATAGATTCATCAAAATAAGCAAACAACACACGAAAAACAGAATCTGTCAAAAACAGAACAGTCTGTAGTAATCTGTATCAAACGTATACTTCTGGAACTCCAAAAATTCTAAAATAAATTGGTGGACCTGAGGAATTTGTATAGTAATCATCTTCAAAAAGAATCAACTAAATATCTCTCTCCAGTAAAATTTTTAAGCTAATCTCGTGAGCGCTAAAGTTTCTGTTTTTTACAGCATGACCACAAAGACTTCACCCAATTCTTCCCAAAGGTTCTACTTGGCACAAACACTAATTAAAACACAAAACCACATCTAAACAGAAGCTAGATGGATTATTTATTGCTAAACAGAACCAAAAAGCAAAGAACTAAAATAAAATTGGGTTGCCTCCCAACAAGCGCTAACGTTTAACGCCCCTAGCTAGGCATGATGATTTCAATGATGCTCACATAAAAGATAAGAATTGAAACATAAAGGGAGCATCATGAAGAATATGATTAGCACATTTAAGTCTAACCCACTTCCTATGCATAGGGATTTTGTGAGCAAACAACTTATGGGAACAATAATCAACTAGCATAGGAAGGCAAAACAAGCATAACTTCAAAACTTTAAGCACATAGAGAGGAAACTTAATATTATTGCAATTCTTACAAGCATATATTCCTCCCTCATAATAATTTTCAGTAGCATCATGAATGAATTCAACAATATAACCATCACATAAAGCATTCTTTTCATGATCTACAAGCATAGAAAATTTACTACTCTCCACATAAGCAAATTTATTCTCATCAACAATAGTGGGAGCAAACTCAACAAAATAAGTATCATGTGATTGAAAATTAAGATCAAGATGACAAGTTTCATGGTTATCATTATTATTTAAAGCATACGTGTCATCACAATAATCATCATAGATAGGAGGCATGCTTTCATCATAGTAAATTTGCTCATCAAAGCTTGGGGGACAAAAAATATCATCTTCATCAAACATAGCTTCCCCAAGCTTGTGGCTTTGCATATCATTAGCATCATGGATATTCAAAGAATTCATACTAAGAACATTGCAATCTTGCTCATCATACAAAGATTTGGTGCCAAACATTTAATTGCATTCTTCTTCTAACACTTTGGCACAATTTTCCTTTCCATCATACTCACGAAAGATATTAAAAAGATGAAGCGTATGAGACAAACTCAATTCCATTTTTTTGTAATTTTATTTTATAAACTAAACTAGTGATAAAACAAGAAACAAAAATATTTGATTGCAAGATCTAAAGATATACCTTCAAGCACTCACCTCCCCGGCAACGGCGCCAGAAACTGCTTGATGTCTACTACGCAACCTTCTTCTTGTAGACGTTGTTGGGCCTCCAAGTGCAGAGGTTTGTAGGACAGTAGCAAATTTCCCTCAAGTGGGTGACCTAAGGTTTATCAATCCGTGGGAGGCGTAGGATGAAGATGGTTTCTCTCAAGCAACCCTGCAACCAAATAACAAAGAGTCTCTTGTGTCCCCAACAAACCCAATACAATGGTAAATTGTATAGGTGCACTAGTTCGGCGAAGAGATGGTGATACAAGTGCAATATGGATGGTAGATATAGGTTTTTGTAAACTAAAAATATAAAAACAGCAAGGTAGCAAGTGGTAAAAGTGAGCGTAAACGGTATTGCAATGCTAGGAAACAAGGCCTAGGGTTCATACTTTCACTAGTGCAAGTTCTCTCAACGATAATAACATAATTGGATCATATAACTATCCCTCAACATGCAACAAAGAGTCACTCCAAAGTCACTAATAGCGGAGAACAAACGAAGAGATTATGGTAGGGTATGAAACCACCTCAGAGTTATTCTTTCCAATCAATCCGTTGGGCTATTCCTATAAGTGTCACAAACAGCCCTAGAGTTCGTACTAGAATAACACCTTAAGACACAAATCAACCAAAACCATAATGTCACCTAGATACTCCAATGTCACCTTAAGTATCCGTGGGTATGATTATATGATATGCATCACACAATCTCAGATTCATCTATTCAACCAACACAAAGTACTTCAAAGAGTGCCCCAAAGTTTATACCGGAGAGTCAAGACGAAAACGTGTGCCAACCCCTATGCATAGGATCATGGGCGGAACCCGCAAGTTGATCACCAAAACATACATCAAGTGAGTCACGTGATATCCCATTGTCACCACAGATACACACGGCAAGACATACATCAAGTGTTCTCAAATCATTAAAGACTCAATCCGATAAGATAACTTCAAAGGGAAAACTCAATCCATTACAAGAGAGTAGAGGGGGAGAAACATCATAAGATCCAACTACAATAGCAAAGCTCGCGATACATCAAGATCGTATCACCTCAAGAACACGAGAGAGAGAGAGAGATCAAACACATAGCTACTGGTACATACCCTCAGCCCCGAGGGTGAACTACTCCCTCCTCGTCATGGAGAGCGCCGGGATGATGAAGATGGCCACCGGTGAGGGTTCCCCCCTCCGGCAGGGTGCCGGAACAGGGCCCCGATTGGGTTTTGGTGGCTACAGAGGCTTGTGGCAGCGGAACTCCCGATCTATTCTGTTCCCCGGTCGTTTTAGGGTATATGGATATATATAGGCGGAAGAAGTACGTCAGGGGAGCCACGAGGGGCCCACGAGGGTGGAGGGCGCGCCCCCTGCCTCGTGCCTTCCTCGTTGCTTTCTTGACGTGGACTCCAAGTCTCCCGGGTTGCTTTCTTTCCAAAAATAAGTTCTCCAGAAGGTTTCATTCCGTTTCGACTCCGTTTGATATTCCTTTTCTTCGAAACACTGAAACAAGGGAACAAACAGGAACTGGCACTGGGCTCTGGGTCAACAGGTTAGTCCCAAAAATAATATAAAAGTGCATAGTAAAGCCCATAAAACATCCAAGATGGATAATATAATAGCATGAATACTTCATAAATTATAGATACGTTGGAGACGTATCAGAGGCTATGGTGCTCTTGCTCTACGGGTGTTGTGATTCTCTGGAATCTAGTGTTCTATGTCTTTCGTAGCTCTCAGTCCCCCTCCTTTTACAGTGCACGGACACCGTACGGTCCCTTCTTTATTCCTCTATTGCTGGTGCACTGCTACATGCCTTGAGACAGTTTCATTGGTTGACACATCATGCATGATCCTCTGTGAAAGCCGATGAACCAATCCAATATTTAATCTACCTTGTATTCATTGTAGTCTACACAATTGTAACATCCCAAAATTCTAAATTTTGGAATGTTATAATAAACAGATAGATTGGATTGATTGTTTGGTTGATTGACTGAAAGTGAGTGGAATTCGAAATCTTTTGAAAGTTAAATGAGAGGGAATAAAAGGACTTTCCCAAACTTTCATTTTGCTTTTATGATCTCCATGAATTCAAATTCTTTTCACCACAAAACCCTGGAGAGAAGATGACATGACTTCTTCCATTTATTTAAATGACAAGGGGTGTTGAAAATATTTGAATTTCATTTGAAAATATTTCACATTTCTGAAACTTTATGCAACTCAATGATTTTCACGAGAGAAGATAAAAATGACTTCTTCAAAACGAATGAAATATGAGTTGGGAGTTTCAAAGGTCAAATTCAAAGTCCTTTTGGAAAGTATTTTTAATTTGGAGTTAATTGAGTCTTATTCAAATTATTTTTCTCCAAAATAAAAATATACAGAAAATAGGGTAACATGATTCCCTGCATCATAAAATTGGAGAAAAATAAATTTGAAATCATTTTTGTATAAAATGATTTTTATTGGATTTTATTAAGGCAGCAGCACTGTTTGATTTATTAAAATTTGTGTGGATATTTTTTGACTTCACAAAAATGTTCATGTTGTAGAAAATCGTTTTCTGAAACTTTTGATATATAATATGCCAACATAAAATTTTAATTTATTTTCTTTATCCGGTTTTCCTTCTGTTTCAATTTAAAAAAAACTGTACATGCGGCCCATATTTATTTACCGCCCACACTCGTAGCATAGTGGCAGCGGGCGCCTCATTTGTTTTTCCCTCTCCTAAATGGGCCAGGCCCAGCCATCCTTTTTATTTTTTTACTTAGGCCGAATTTTGTTAAAGAAAAAAAAAACTGCAGTGTACGCGTGCGCGCGCAGCCGGCCCGTGGTGCTTTTAGCCCATGCGTTCCCCGTTTATTTTATTTGTTCGTCTACGTTTAGTCCCACGTTGCCTAGCCTTTAACCCCTAAACCTCTTTTCCACCTATAAATATAGACCCATAGAGCCTCCAAAAATTATCCATTGCGGGTTAAATCAATATTTTGGTTTGACTAGCTAAAAATATATTTCTCCTCTCCGGCGGACTTTTGGAAGTTGTCTCCACACTCCGAAGTCGTCTTTTCTATACCTTATAAAGGTATATTTATTCGTTCTCTGTATTTATACGTTAGATCTAGAATTCTTTTATCCGTAGCTATTTTTTTTCTTCTGTAAAACAGCTTGGCCCTTGATTTTTCAAATAGCCATAACTTTTTACTCGTTCATCCAAATTAGATGAAACCAGCGTCTAAAGTTTCGTCTTGTTTTCACCTATCCGGTGAACTTGTCACATCAATTTTTCAAATTTCGAAATTTGTTTCATAGTCAAATTTCTTTTGATCATATCTTTTTATCCGTACCTCCGTTTTCGATGAAATCAACGCCCACTTCTTCGTTATGATCCCCTCTATCCAGTAATCCAACTCAAACATGTTTTCTGAAATTTTAAAATTTGAATTAGACCAGATTTGAATTCAAACTTCGTTTGATCGTAACTTGAGTTTCGTAGCTCCGATTTAGTTGATTCTTTTTGCAAATCGAAGCTCTTGACCTAAACTTTCTGATAAGGCCGAATTCATATAATTTTGGTACTGTTAGAAATTGTTTTATGTTGCAAGAGTTATTTGCTTGGTTTTGATGCTTCCCGAATCGTCTTCTTCGTTCTTCTCGATCTTTTGAGTGATTGCTTATGTGTGGTTACTATTGCTTGCTTACGATAGATTGACCGGAGTGTGACGAGTAGATCTATCCAGAGTATTGAGTGCGAATCATCTTCATCAACATTGCAGGCAAGTTCACACTTTGATCATACCCCGTTCATACCCAGTTTTTATTGCATTAGATCTGTTTTCCTCAATCACATTGCATGATTAGGATCTAATTAAATTGTGGGTACTGGGAAGTAGTTGAGGTAGTACCTATTACCTGTTTTCTTATCAAACCCTTGGGAGTTACTTCTACGTTGCTTTTATATTGCCATGCTATGCTCGTAGACGTGGATTTGGGTTTGAGTGATATCCATGACAGATGTGAGATGTTTTTTAATGGTTTAACTTAAGGTGGCAACTAAAACTCACATCTGGGTGGATTGAGGCACCTGGAGAACCCAGTGTTGCCTGTATGTATAAGGTCCGCCACCCAGGCTCAAAGGGATCATAAGATTATTCATGCTAGAAACTTCCGTGTGCAGCCACAAGCTATTATGGGCTCTAGCATAGCTGAGTAGGTTACAGGATCTCTTGAAGAGGTGGACTAGCAGATGTAGGGGAAAGTAGGTGTACCGGTCCATCCAGAGTAAAGAGTGATTGTTTCTGAAAGACTGTGTCTCGGTCATCCGTTTCTCAAACATCATGCAGTGCGAGAATCAAGCGGAGGCGATCGAGTCTTGTGGGGAAAAGTGCGCAAACCTCTGCAGAGTGTACAAACTAATCATGATTAGCCGTGTCCCCGGTTATGGACATCTTGAGTATCTAGTTCTTGGATTATCCCGTTGATCTCATCATGTTACTTTAATTAATATTGTTGGGTTAATGATGATACTTAATTGGGATTGAGATGCTGTCAACCATCTCAATGTTTCACAACCACCATGATAGTTAAATAAAATTTATTCCTTTGAAGTAGGGAAAAATTGGCTTTTCGCAAAAACATTATAACCATAGAGCTTTTCCACCAGCCATATATGCATGTAGTGATAGCCTTTGTTCATCATTTCTCTATGGTGTGAATTTGCCAGCATATTCCATGTGCTGACCCGTTTTCGGGCTGCAACGTTTCATGTTGCAGGATTCTTACGACGAGTAAGTGATACGTTAGGGTTACGATTTCTACACTCAACTTTGCCGTTGGTGTTGATGGGAATCCACAACCTTGTTACTTCCGCTATTTTGGATTGAGGTAATAGTATTTACGTTATTTTATACATGTGATTTACCTCTGTTATAAATCCTCGAGTACTGTGTGTGTCAGCATACCGATCCAGGGATGACACTTAAGCACAGAGACTTGATCCATTTGGGTCGGGTCGCTACAAGATGGTATCAGAGCACATGTTGACTGTAGGACGTGACCCTAGAAACTGGCAAGCCCATAGGAAGGATTTTCTCTAAAACTTTCTTTTTCAAAAGGATCTTTTACCTCTCTTCTTTTCTGAGCTTATTCAAATATTCTCTTTTAGTGAGACCATATCCCTTTCCCCTTTTGACCACTCGAAGATTCGACGGATAAGACCACTCCAAGAAGGACAAGATATCGGACAACCAAGACCATTCGGAATGAAGAGTGTTTTACCAAGCAATTGTTATAATTGGAACTACAACGGTTGAAGACTCCGAAGACTAGGAGAATTTGAAGGCTCTGAAGAATTCCCAGATTTGACCTAGTAAGGTTACCCTTAGGGAACTTGGCAGACTATGGAAGCCGTCAATGCCCGAGATTAAGGTGTATCGGAGAAAGACCGAAACATGGAGAGTTAGAAACTCAAAGTTTTTGTTAAGAAAACCCAAAGACAGGAGATATCAACTATGGAATGATAGCTCATGGTAATGACAAGAGCAGAAACACGGCTATCCATGATGTTATCGTCCGCTTATGCTATTGTCACCGTGCGGAGTTAAGCATGCAGATGCATGGAAGGATTGGATGGTAGAAGGCTGATGGAGCACCTATTAGCAAGATGAAGTTTTAACTTTAGCCCGGTGTATCACCAGGATCTGGAGCATTACATCAAGAAGTTTAGGATGGACCTGCAGGAAGCTGTATTTGACAAAGAAGTGTTTCGTGAAGAACTCAGAACCCAGAAACTGAAAGTAGCCAAGCTAGAGGAGCAAAACCTTGAGACATCAAAGATTCGTCAGGAACTGAAGGACAGTAGGATTAGGGTTCATGTCAAGGATGTTGAGACCCAGGAGTTGGAGCGCAACTCCAGAAATTTAAAGGACGTCACGAGAGACTTCGCGTCAACAGAGATGATTTGGCAAAAGAACTTGAGAAGGACAAGCATGATTGCAAGAAGCCATCGGAGACATGACCAAGATTTCAAGAGTTTGTCGACTTTGAAGATTTTTGACCTCTAGAAGACCCAACCCCTGTTATATGCCTACGTTAGATGCGACGTTTGTGAGCTGTCATTTGTTTGTTGTTTTTCCGACAGCCACAATAAAAATCTGTCTTTTCAAAATTTTGTTTGTATTGTGTGCATCCCTCTCGATCTCTCTTATCTCACCCCAAACCCTTGGACCCAATAGAGGATGAATGGAGATGAGCTTGTATTTTCTGGACCGATGAGTCAATTGGAGACGGACCGATGGATTCAGAACATGGAGGATCACATGAAGAATAACCCTATAGTCGGAAGGGATATGACCCGGCATGCTCTTCAATGTTTTGAAAGAGGTGCTGCTACTTGGTGGAGGATGTACCAAACCATCAATGGATGGCAAGGAGTAACCACTTGGAAAGAATTTAAGTGGACTCTACAAAGATCTCGTCTTGTGTCCCAGAAATTGAAGCCTTATGGAAAGGATATGAAGAAACCTTGTGCATACAAGCCTTGTGGAGAAATAGGACACAACCATAAGGAACACAAGGATGAATGCCCTAATTGTGAAGGAAGTCACCCAGCTGAAGAATGCCCAACTAGGCAGATCACTTGTTTCTTGTGTGAAGGGACTACCCACTACCCTGCTCAGTGTCACATCTACCCCATGGTACAAAGGACCATCCAGCAGAAGAAAGAAGCAATGAAAAGAGCCCTCATGGAAATTTTAGAGGAATCTGTGATGAAGGAAGAGGTGGAGGACACACCCAAAGAAGAACCAATTAAACCCTGCACCAAGTCATGCTATTCATGTGGAGAAGAAGGACACATCTCCCAAAATTGTCTGAATGGGGATTTAGTAGAATTCCCGACAGAGGAAGTAGAGTATGACCCACAGGAAATAGAAGCCCTGATTGGAACGGAAAAGTCCAGGAAGAGAAGTAGATTGGATCCCAGGAACAACCCAATTTCTACAAAGAGAGACCTGAGTCATATCACATGTTTCAGGTGCAAAAATTCAGGACACTACCACAATGATTGCCCAAAAGGGAAGATGAGGACCCCAGGAGGCTATATAATCACAAGGAAACCCCGAGATATGTCAGAAGTAATATGTTTCCGTTGTGATGAAGCAGGGCACTTTGCCAGAGAATGCCCCAAGGAGACGGAGACTTGTGACAAATAGTTGAGTGCAACGAGAAATATAGTAGTAGTAGTGTGGACATTTCTTTTATTAGTGAGGTGTCGGATTGAGGCATGTAATGGAATGCAGGAGATTGTAATAATTTGAGAATCAATAAAGTTAGCATCATTGGTATTGATTTGGATTCTATGAGTTGTTACTCTATGAAGAAAGATTTTGACCATTTTCGAGGATATGAGAAATATGGTCTATGGAAGATTGTGCATTTTAAAGGTGGTAGTACCCTGTGAGGAAACTTGACCCTTGGAAAAAGGTAATGATATTCCACGAAGTGGATTTCGAACAAAATAAGTATGAGTTTTATCTCGATATGTTGGATACCCCAAGAATATGAGGGTATGGAGTATTATTGGATGTAAAGGAAGTAGTCTATGAAATTGGAGACGGAGCATGTCTTCGTGTGTTCCCTCTGCGAGGAGTTAAACTATTTGGAGTTAAGGGAAAGTTAGCCCCGAGATATGTAGGACCATACCGAGTTTTGGAGCGTATGGGAGAAGTGGCCAACAAGTTGGAGTCACCCGAAGGACTGTCAGGAGTTCATGATGTGTTTCACGTTTCCCAGTTGAAGAAGTGCCATGCAGAGATGGCCAATATTCCCCTGTAAGGACGCTTGACCCTGGAAAGGATAATGATGTTCCACGAAGTGGAGTATGGACTTCATAAGTATAAGTTTTTTTATCTCGGTATGTGGGATATCCCCCGAGGATGAGAGATGAATTACTATTGGATATAAAGGAGGTATGATGTTGGAAATATGGATCAATGGAATTCCATGATGAGTCTGAGTAATCATGTCCTAGTTTGGTGCCAATAGAAGGAAGGAAGACAGTACAATTGGATGGATTTAAGAATACTAGGAAGTTGGATGTTGGATTAAGGATCAGTTTCCCCGATGATGAGTTCAAGGTTTACCAGTGATGAGATGGGCCATAACCCACAGGCCCCAGGACCTGCCAAGAAGCAAGCACATTCTTGCTGAAGGAAAAACCCTGGAAGAAGTTACGATTTTATCAATAGATGCTCTTATAGGAGTTACGCAAAACCTGAGGGTTGGGAAGGAACGATAGATGTTGGTTTGGCTTGCAGAATCCATGGATTTATCCGAACTTGGTTCGTCGACAAGAGAAATTCTGCAATGCTTGCGAGGATGACCGAGTGTTAGAATGCGAGATTCGCTAAACCATATACAAGGTAATGATTTGGGTGCGGGATGGATTGATCACCATACCGACTTACTCTTATTATTCGCTTTGCTATACGGGATGGTAAATCTGAGTGACTTACCTATAGGAGAGAGACGACGACCAAACCTTGTTTGAACCTTAGAATGGTATAAGAATGTTTCCCTTGTACACGGCAGTTGATGCCAATCGTAGGTTATACGACGAGGATCAACCCAGACCCATTTTCCTGCAGGAGAAACCATAAATTGTTGACCACCAGGAGATGTCGATAGTTGTTTAGTATTGGCGCCTGACCCGTCAGCTAAGAAGACCCAGTCATGGAAGAACCATACCAAGATGAAAGGATACAGAAGAATTGAGGAAAAGATTTTGCCACCACCGGAAGAGCCCAGAGAAGGAATTATACTGAAGATCTGAGAAGACTGACACTGTCAGGAATAAGGATGGAGTATACGAGTTTTGGTGGAACCGTAACAATGATTCTAAGGGTGGTAGCACCCCAGACCCCCCTGTGATGATCGATGTATTTTGAGAAGACCCCAAACCTAACCTATTTCTTGCTAGCTTCTCCGAATCTCGAGGACGAGATTCATTTTAAGGGTGGTAGGTTTGTAACATCCCAAAATTCTAAATTTTGGAATGTTATAATAAACAGATAGATTGGATTGATTGTTTGATTGATTGACTGAAAGTGAGTGGAATTCGAAATCTTTTGAAAGTTAAATGAGAGGGAATAAAAGGACTTTCCCAAACTTTCATTTTGCTTTTATGATCTCCATGAATTCAAATTCTTTTCACCACAAAACCCTGGAGAGAAGATGACATGACTTCTTCCATTTATTTAAATGACAAGGGGTGTTGAAAATATTTGAATTTCATTTGAAAATATTTCACATTTCTGAAACTTTATGCAACTCAATGATTTTCACGAGAGAAGATAAAATGACTTCTTCAAAACATATGAAATATGAGTTGGGAGTTTCAAAGGTCAAATTCAAAGTCCTTTTGGAAATTATTTTAATTTGGAGTTATTGAGTCTTATTCAAATTATTTTTCTCCAAAATAAAAATATACAGAAAATAGGGTAACATGATTCCCTACATCAGAAAATTGGAGAAAATAAATTTGAAATCATTTTGGTATTTTAAAATGATTTTTATTGGATTTTATTAAGGCAGCAGCACTGTTTGATTTATTAAATTTGTGTGGATTTTATTTGACTTCACAAAAATGTTCATGTTGTAGAAAATCTTTTTCTGAAATTTTGATATATAATATGCCTATATAAAATTTTAATTTATTTTCTTTATCCGGTTTTCCTTCTGTTTCAATTTAAAAAAAACTGTACATGCGGCCCATAGTTATTTACCGCCCACACGCGTAGCATAGTGGCAGCGGGCGCCTCATTTGTTTTTCCCTCTCCTAAATGGGCCAGGCCCAGCCATCCTTTTTATTTTTTTACTTAGGCCGATTTTGTTAAAAAAAAAAAACTGCAGTGTACGCGTGCGCGCGCAGCCGGCCCGTGGTGCTTTTAGCCCATGCGTTCCCCGTTTATTTTATTTGTTCGTCTATGTTTAGTCCCACATTGCCTAGCCTTTAACCCCTAAACCTCTTTTCCACCTATAAATATAGACCCATAGAGCCTCCAAAAATTATCCATTGCGGGTTAAATCAATATTTTGGTTTGACTAGCTAAAAATATATTTCTCCTCTCCGGCGGACTTTTGGAAGTTGTCTCCACACTCCGAAGTCGTCTTTTCTATACCTTATAAAGGTATATTTATTCGTTCTCTGTATTTATACGTTAGATCTAGAATTCTTTTATCCGTAGCTATTTTTTCTTCTTCTGTAAAACAGCTTGGCCCTGATTTTTCAAATAGCCATAACTTTTTACTCGTTCATCCAAATTAGATGAAACCAGCGTCTAAAGTTTCGTCTTGTTTTCACCTATCCGGTGAACCTGTCACATCAATTTTTTAATTTTTCAAATTTCGAAATTTGTTTCATAGTCAAATTTCTTTTGATCATATCTTTTTATCCGTACCTCCGTTTTCGATGAAACCAACGCCCACTTCTTCGTTATGATCCCCTCTATCCAGTAATCCAACTCAAACATGTTTTCTGAAATTTTAAAATTTGAATTAGACCAGATTTGAATTCAAACTTCGTTTGATCGTAACTTGAGTTTCGTAGCTCCGATTTAGTTGATTCTTTTTGCAAATCGAAGCTCTTGACCTAAACTTTCTGATAAGGCCAAATTCATATAATTTTGGTACTGTTAGAAATTGTTTTATGTTGCAAGAGTTATTTGCTTGGTTTTGATGTTTCCCGAATCGTCTTCTTCGTTCTTCTCGATCTTTTGAGTGATTGCTTATGTGTGGTTACTATTGCTTGCTTACGATAGATTGACCGGAGTGTGACGAGTAGATCTATCCAGAGTTTTGAGTGCGAATCATCTTCATCAACATTGCAGGCAAGTTCACACTTTGATCATACCCTTTCATACCCAGTTTTTATTGCATTAGATCTTTTCCTCAAACATTGCATGATTAGGATCTAATTAAATTGTGGGTATTGGGAAGTAGTTGAGGTAGTACCTATTACCTGTTTTCTTATCAAACCCTTGGGAGTTACTTCTACGTTGCTTTATTATTGCCATGCTATGCTCGTAGACGTGGATTGGGTTTGAGTGATATTCCATGACAGATGTGAGATGTTTATTAATGGTTCAACTTAAGGTGGCAACTAAAACTCACATCTGGGTGGATTGAGGCACCTGGAGAACCCAGTGTTGCCTGTATGTATAAGGTCCGCCACCCAGGCTCAAAGGGATCATAAGATTATTCATGCTAGAAACTTCCGTGTGCAGCCACAAGCTATTATGGGCTCTAGCATAGCTGAGTAGGTTACAGGATCTCTTGAAGAGGTGGACTAGCAGATGTAGGGGAAAGTAGGTGTACCGGTCCATCCAGAGTAAAGAGTGATTGTTTCTGAAAGACTGTGTCTCGGTCATCCGTTTCTCAAACATCATGCAGTGCGAGAATCAAGCGGAGGCGATCGAGTCTTGTGGGGAAAAGTGCGCAAACCTCTGCAGAGTGTACAAACTAATCATGATTAGCCGTGTCCCCGGTTATGGACATCTTGAGTATCTAGTTCTTGGATTATCCCGTTGATCTCATCATGTTACTTTAATTAATATTGTTGGGTTAATGATGATACTTAATTGGGATTGAGATGCTGTCAACCATCTCAATGTTTCACAACCACCATGATAGTTAAATAAAATTTATTCCTTTGAAGTAGGGAAAAATTGGCTTTTCGCAAAAACATTATAACCATAGAGCTTTTCCACCAGCCATATATGCATGTAGTGATAGCCTTTGTTCATCATTTCTCTATGGTGTGAATTTGCCAGCATATTCCATGTGCTGACCCGTTTTCGGGCTGCAACGTTTCATGTTGCAGGATTCTTACGACGAGTAAGTGATACGTTAGGGTTACGATTTCTACACTCAACTTTGCCGTTGGTGTTGATGGGAATCCACAACCTTGTTACTTCCGCTATTTTGGATTGAGGTAATAGTATTTACGTTATTTTATACATGTGATTTACCTCTGTTATAAATCCTCGAGTACTGTGTGTGTCAGCATACCGATCCAGGGATGACACTTAAGCACAGAGACTTGATCCATTTGGGTCGGGTCGCTACAACAATCATGACTCGTTTGTTGCATAGTCTGGCCATGCAAGATTTTGATGCGTGACTACATATTTGTTTTGGTTTAAACTTTTGTTTAGACTGGGGATTTTGTCTAGGCTGAAGACCTTGTCCGGATAGAAGATTTTTTCCAATTGAAGACCTTGCCTTGATAGAGGATTTTATCCAAACTAAAGACGTTGTCCCCATCGCAGTTTTATATTCTGGGCCTCTTGTGCCCTTGATTTATTTCAAGACTTGCATGCACCGTTGCTTGCCATGAAGTATTATGTAAGTCATCCATGCATGGATGAACATTTTAGTTCGCATGCATGGCTTAGTATTCTAGCTTGAATGAAGGACTTTCGCTTGATTGAGCAGTTTAGCTTAACTCATCTTCTTTGCCTTTCCTGGTACGAGCGTTGCTCCTTGTTGACCTCTAGTTGCAAAAATAATCATGCTGTAGAATTTTTTAGGTAGGAGTCTTCCCAGCCCATATTATTGATAGTACTTTACCAATATTTAGATTATATCAATATGCCGGTATAGATCCTCTGCGGCCGAATAATTGATAGTCACATCAATTCATATTCAAATGTATTTGAGGATTATGCTTATGATCTTCTATGCGATTGGTTTGCTGTGTCAGGCATTATCCATATGATCTTCATCGAAAAGATTGGGATGATATATTTTTTAATCATATTCTTTCTTTAGATTTCAAAATTTTCATTAATTTCTAATCATATTTCTTTTAAAATTTCTTCTTTTAGTTCTGTCATCACCGATTTCATTATCTCTTATTTTTTTCATTTATCTTCATGTCTATGTATTTCTTTTTTGCGAGAAAACTTTCGATCTATTCATCTTCAATCATGGCAGTACAATACACCAGAAATAACAAAAGTTACATATAGATCCATAGAGCACCTAGCGACGACTATAAGCAATAAAGCGAGCCGAAGGCGCGCTGCTGTCATCGCCGGAGCTGGGCAAAACTTGTTGTATTAGATAGTCGGGAAGTTGTCGTGCTAAGGCCCCATAGGACCAACGCACATGAACAACAACCGTTGTATTCACTATCCAAGAGTTTTGTTTCTTTCACAAGCCATTCTTTGTATGTCTGATATTTAGGGGAATCTTCTTTATTAACCTTCTAGGAGCTTGATGCTTCTCGCTTTGTATTTTTAGGAAACGATGGAGTGGTCATATTGTTAGCTATGCCTCTCTGAGTTTGAATATATTCTCTACCTTTTGTGACTATGTAATAAATTTCCCCTATTAAACTTCTTGCACATTTTTAAGCTTCAATGATATCATCATATCTTTTCCATTTTAAATCTTCATTCTTTTGTCTTGCATCAAAATTTTCTTTTAGAACATCTTCCAAACTCATGTATATTCCCGGTTTATTCCCATCAAATATTATATATAATGTCTTTTCTTTTTACACTTTCTGTTTTGTAGCTTTGGGTGTGCCTTTGTTCAACATGTTAAAGTATTTTGATAGGCTACTAAGGATTGCCAACATGTACCAATTGTCTTCTCTTTTACTATTATATTGAAACCATAAATTATCTGGTATGCATTGCTGGATTTTATCAATATGGACATGGCTCTTTTGTTTGAGATTGAATGCACCCTTCGCGGATATATTGATTTTATTTTCTTCCCCAAATAGAATGCTTCATTTCCATTAGGAAGCGATCTTCTCTTTATTCTTGTAAAATTGACGAGCGAGAGAATATTCAGGTAAGATTTTATCCTTCCCTTTCATATATTCAAATACTACTCTATAACCATTCCCTACTATAATATCTTCAAGTAAGACCCATCTTCTAGTCGAACTTTTATTACTATCAATCTGATTATAATATCTACATATCGCTTCACAGTCTATTTGCACGTTAAATTCCTTAAATCCTAAGTATAACTTTAAAGCGTTTATTGCGTGAACTACCACTAAGACTTCTCTATCAGTATTATTGACTATTTTTAATTTATAGCTTCTTGAGCCGTATATGAATATTTTTCCTTTGCTTTTGGAGAATATTTGTTAAGTTTTTTGGCTTTAATATAGCATCCCAACCTACTTTAAAATGATAGATTTCAATTATGAAGTAATGTAATCTTCCAACAGCAGTTCTAGAGGCTTCGAATTCTTGACATTGTCTTTAATGGTCCTTACTAAATTTTTATCTTTCGAGTTGAAATACTTTTGACCATTCTTTCTTAATTTAGCATATAAAGGTCAAGCAAGCTTTTTAAAGTTATCTATGTAATTCTTTGCATCGTTTGTAATCCCTAAAAATTGCTGCAAAATCAAAATTTCACAATTCCCTGATAATATGAATGATAAAAATATTTTGCAGCAATTTTTAGGGTTTGTGAACTATGCAAGGAATTACATAGATAATTTAGTGAAACTTGCTTGATCTTTATACGCTAAATTAAGAGAGAAGGGTCAAAAGTATTTCAACTCAAAAGATCTAAGATTAGTAAGGGCCATTAAAGACAAGGTCAAGAATTAGAAATCTATAGTATTATCGTTGTAAGATTATTACTTCATAATTGAGACCGATGCATCTAAAGTAGGCTGGGGCTCTATTTTGAAGCAAAAACCTGACAAAATTTCTCCAAAGCAGAAGAAAAATATGTAGATACGACTGAAGAGGCTATAAATTAAAACAGTCAATAATATTGATACAGAAATCATTATGGTAGTGCACACAATAGACTGTTTCAGATTATACTTAGGATATAAGGAATTTACAGTGCGAACAGACTCTGAAGCGATATTTAGATATTATAATCATATTATTAGTAGTAAAAGTTTGACTAGAAGAAGAGTCTTATTTGAAGATACTATTGTAGGGAATGGTTATGGAGTAGTATTTGAATATACTAAAGGGAAGGATAATAGCTTACATGACGTATTCTCTTGCTCGTCAATTTTACAGAAATGAAGAGAGGACTGCTTCCTAGTGGAAATGAAGCATTCTATTTGGTGAAGAAAAAAAAATATGCTCACACATGGCGCATTCAATTTGAAACAAAAGAGCCATATCCATATTGATGAAATCTAGCAATGCACACACGATAATTTCTGGTTTAAATATAAATGTAAAAGAGAAGGAAAAAGGTACATGTTGGCAATTCTTAATAGACTATCAGAATACTTTAACATGTTGAAGAAAGGCACACCCAAAGCTGCGAAAGGGAAGGTGTAAAAAGAAAAGACACTATATATAATATTTGATTGGAACAAACGAGAAATATACATGAGTATTGAAGATGTTCTAAAAGAAAATTTTGATGCAAGACAAAACAATGAACATTTGTCATGGAAAAGATATGACGAAATCAATGAAGCTTAAAAATGCGCAAGAAGCTTAATAGGGGAAAATTATTACATCATAGATATCCGACATCCAAAGAATGCCTTCTCAAAGTAACCGATCTCTTGGATAGTGAATACATACACTTGAACATAAATGAAAAATATAAAGAGATCACAAAATCAGTGAAGGCAAAACTAGAAGAAGAAATTTTAAAAGAATTATGATTGGAAATGATGGAAATTTTGAAATCTAAAGAAAGAATATGATAAAAAATATTACCCCAATCTTTCCGATGAAGATCATATGGATATTGCCGAACACGGGAACCAATCAATTAGAAGATCATAAGCATAATCCTCAAATATATCTGAACATGAATTGATATGACTATCAATTATTCGGGTGCAGAGGATCTATACCCGAATATTGATATAATCTGAATATTGATAAAGTATTATCAATAATATGGGCGGGGAAGACTCCTACCTAAAATATCTGTAGGATGAATATTTGTGCAAGTAGAGACCAACAAGGAGCATCACCCGTATCAGGAAAGGCAAATGAGAGGAGTTAAGCTAAACTCCTCAATCAAGATAAAGTCCTTCATTCAAGCTAGAATACTAAGCCACGCATGGATGGCTTACATAATACTTCATGGCATGCAACGACACATGGATGTCTTGAAATAAAATCATGGCACAAGAGGCCAAGAATATAAAAATATGATGGGGACAATGTCTTCAGTTTGGACAAAATCCTCTGTCAAGACAAGGTCTTCACTTTGGAAAAAAGATCCTCTGTTAGGACAAGGTCTTCAGTCTAGAAAAAATCCTCGATCTGGACAAAACTCCTAACCAAAACAAAAACACAGTCACACATCGGAATCATGCATGGCCAGACTATGCAAACATCGATGCTTTATTATGCAGACTACATGGAATACAAGGTATATAAAATATTGGGCTGGTTCATCAGCTCACACGAAGGAACATGCATGATTCGTCAACTAATGAAACTATGTCAAGGCATGTAGCAGTACACTAGCAATAGAAGAAGGGACCACACGGTGTCCCTCATGCACTGTAAAAAGAGGGGGACTGAGAGCTGCAAAAGACACAGAACACCAGATTCCAGAGAATCACAACATTCGTAGAGCAAGAGCACTACAACCGCCCACTCATTAGTAGTAGTAGTTTTTGTGCCATCTCCACTTGTAATAAAGCTTTATACTAACTGCATTGTATCATCAGGTGATGAAGGTAGGAACAAGGTGATACGTCTCCAACGTATCTATAATTTTTGATTGTTCCATGCTATATTATATTCTGTTTTGGATGTTTATTGGGTTTTATTATACACATTTATATTATTTTTGGGACTAACCTATTAACCGGAGGCCCAGCACAAATTGCTGTTTTTTTGCCTATTTCAGTGTTTCGAAGGAAAAGGATATCAAACGGAGTCCAAACGGAATGAAACCTTCGGGAACGTGATTTTCGGAACGAACGTGATCCAGAGGACCTGGAGTCTATGTAAAGCAATCGACGAGGAGGGCACAAGGTAGGGGGGCGCGCCCACCTCCCCCAGGCGCGCCCTCCACTCTCGTGGGCCCCTCGTTGCTCCACTGACGTACTTCTTCCTCCTATATATATACCCATGTACCCTGGAAACATCATATACAGAGCCAAAACCCTATTTCCACTGCCGCAACCTTCTGGACCCGTGAGATCCCATCTTGGGGCCTTTTCCGGCGCTCCGCTGGAGGGGGCATTGATCATGGAGGGCTTCTACATCAACACCATAGCCTCTCCGATGATGTGTGAGTAGTTTACCTCAGACCTTCGGGTCCATAGTTATTAGCTAGATGGCTTCTTCTCTCTCTTTGGATCTCAAGACAAAGTTCTCCTCGATCTTCTTGGAGATCTATTTGATGTAACTCTTCTTTTGCGGTGTGTTTGTCGAGATCCGATGAATTGTGGTTTTATGATCAAGTTTATCTATGAACAATATTTGAATCTCCTCTGAATTCTTTTATGTATGATTGGTTATTTTTGCAAGTCTCTTCGAATTATCAGTTTGGTTTGGCCTACTAGATTGATCTTTCTTGCAATGGGAGAAGTGCTTAGCTTTGGGTTCAATCTTGCGGTGTCCTTTCCCAGTGACAGCAGGGGCAGCAAGGCACGTATTGTATTGTTTCCATCGAGGATAAAAAGATGGGGTTTATATCATATTGCATGAGTTTATCCCTCTACATCATGTCATCTTGCTTAAAGCATTACTCTGTTCTTATGAACTTAATACTCTAGATGCATGCTGGATAGCGGTCGATGTGTGGAGTAATAGTAGTAGATGCAGAATCGTTTCGGTCTACTTGTCGCGGACGTGATGCCTATATACATGATCATACCTAGATATTCTCATAACTATGCTCAATTCTATCAATTGCTCGACAGTAATTCGTTTACCCACCGTAATACTTATGCTATCTTGAGAGAAGCCACTAGTGAAACCTATGGCCCCCGGGTCTATTTTCCATCATATTAATCTCCCAACAACAAGCTATTTCCATTGTCGTTTATTTTACTTTGCATCTTTATTTCTCTTTATCATAAAAATACCAAAAATATTATCTTATCATATCTATCAGATCTCACTCTCGTAAGTGACCATGAAGGGATTGACAACCCCTTTATCGCGTTGGTTGCGAGGTTCTTATTTGTTTGTGTAGGTGCGTGGGACTCGAGCGTGGTCTCCTACTCGATTGATACCTTGGTTCTCAAAAACCGAGGGAAATACTTACGCTACTTTACTGCATCACCCTTTCCTCTTCAAGGGAAAACCAACGCAGTGCTCAAGAGGTAGCAAGAAGGATTTCTGGCGCCGTTGCCGGGGAGATCTACGCACAAGTCCAGACATACCAAGTACCCATCACAAACTCTTATCCCTCGCATTATATTATTTGCCATTTGCCTCTCGTTTTCCTCTCCCCCACTTCACCCTTGCCATTTTATTCACCCTCTCTTTTCCCTTCGTCGCTTTCTTGCTTGCCTTGTCGTTATGGCTAGTCCATTATCTTCTTCGTTGTCTCCCGAGAATGAAGTTCTTAATTTTAAGCAAAGGGAGGGAGAAAATCTAAAAGACGCTTGGTATAGAATTTGCAATGCTCAAAATAGATCTACCAGGAAGCAATCTACTTCCGTTCTCCTCCGCAATTTTTATGTAGGCGTTACTCCTTGGTACAGATATATTCTTGATACCATTACCGGAGGGAATTTCTTGGGTAGCCATACTTTTGATTCTTATAATGCTATGATAGATTTGTTTGGCTCACCACCTCTTTTGGTTAATGGAACTATGTTAACTTTGGAACATGTGATGCAAAGGCTTGAAATTATTGAAAATAAAGTTGCTACTGTAGAGTTGATTGAGAATTTGGATAAAAAGATCCACAACCAAATTACCCAATATGGATCTAAGGTGGGAGTTACTCTGAAAAGTTTTAAGGAAAAAGAACCCATAGTTAATGAAAGAATAGATCAAGATTCTACTAGAATCGATAAACTTGAGGGAATTATCACCAACTTGGGGTCTGCTTTTTCTTCCGTTAAAAATACTCCAAATCCTCCTACCAAAATTGCCAAGCTTGTTTATGTTCCTAAAAATAAGGGTGAATCCTCTAGTAAGGAAACTGCGGATTTAAAATCAATAAGTGTTCATCCCAATCTTTTTGCTATCATTAAGGAACCGTTTGCTACAAATGATTTTCTTGATTTTGTGCCTAGGAGTTTGATAATTAATAAAAAGAAAGAAACTCCTAGGGGTTATAGGTGTCTTATTGAAGAATTTCCCACCAAAGATGGCAATACTTAGATCTATCCTTGCTTTTATGCCTAGCTAGGGGCGTTAAACGATAGCGCTTGTTGGGAGGCAACCCAATTTTATTTTAGTTTTTTGCTTTTTGCTTCTGTTTAGGAATAAATATTTGATCTAGCCTCTGGTTAGATTTATTTTTATGTTTTAATTAGTGTTTGTGCCAAGTTAAACCTATAGGAACTTCTTGGATGATAGTTATGCTTGCTGAAAATTCCAGAAACTTTCTGTTCACGAAAAAAATTGTTAAAAATCACCAGAACGTGATAAAATACTGATTCCAATTGCAGTAGATCAATAAACAAATTATCTAGGTCGTCCTATTTTGGTAGATTTTTCTGAGTTCCAGAAGTTTGCGTTAGTTACAGATTACTACAGACTGTTCTGTTTTTGACAGATTCTGTTTTCCGTGTGTTGTTTGCTTATTTTGATGAATCTATGGCTAGTAAAATAGTTTATAAACCATAGAGAAGTTGGAATACAGTAAGTTTAACACCAATATAAATAAAGAATGAGTTCAATACAGTACCTTGAAGTGGTGTTTTGTTTTCTTTCGCTAACGGAGCTCACGAGATTTTCTGTTGAGTTTTGTGTTGTGAAGTTTTCAAGTTTTGGGTAAAGATTTGATGGATTACGGAACAAGGAGTGGCAAGAGCCTAAGCTTGGGGATGCCCATGGCACCCCAAGGTAATCTAAGGACACCAAAAAGCCAAAGCTTGGGGATGCCCTGGAAGGCATCCCCTCTTTCATCTTCGTCCATCGGTAACTTTACTTGGAGCTATATTTTTATTCACCACATGATATGTGTTTTGCTCGGAGCGTCTTGTATGATTTGAGTCTTTGCTTTTTAGTTTACCACAATCATCCTTGCTGTACACACCTTTTGAGAGAGACACACATGATTCAGAATTTATTAGAATACTCTATGTGCTTCACTTATATCTTTTGAGCTATATAGTTTTTGCTCTAGTGCTTCACTTATATCTTTTAGAGCACGGTGGTGGATTTGTTTTATAGAAACTATTGTTCTCTCATGCTTCACTTATATTATTTTGAGAGTCCTACAAAACAGCATGGTAATTTGCTTTAATTGTGAAATTAGTCCTAATATGCTAGGTATTCAAGATTAGTAAAAACTTTCTTATGAGTGTGTTGAATACTAAGAGAAGTTTGATGCTTGATGATTGTTTTGAGATATGGAGGTAGTGATATTAAAGTTGTGCTAGTTGAGTAGTTGTGAATTTGAGAAATACTTGTGTTGAAGTTTGCAAATCCCGTAGCATGCACGTATGGTAAACGTTGTGTAACAAATTTGAAACATGAGGTGTTCTTTGATTGTCCTCCTTATGAGTGGCGGTCGGGGACGAGCGATGGTCTTTTCCTACCAATCTATCCCCCTAGGAGCATGCGCGTAGTGCTTGGTTTTTGATGACTTGTAGATTTTTGCAATAAGTATGTGAGTTCTTTATGACTAATGTTGAGTCCATGGATTATACGCACTCTTACCCTTCCATCATTGCTAGCCTCTTCGGTACCGTGCATTGCCCTTTCTCACCTTGAGAGTTGGTGCAAACTTCGCCGGTGCATCCAAACCCCGTGATACGATACGCTCTATCACACATAAACCTCCTTATATCTTCCTCAAAACAGCCACCATACCTACCTATTATGGCATTTCCATAGCCATTCCGAGATATATTGCCATGCAACTTTCCACCGTTCCGTTTATCATGACACGTTCATCATTGTCATATTGCCTTGCATGATCATGTAGTTGACATCGTATTTGTGGCAAAGCCACCATGCATATTATTTCATACATGTCACTCTTGATTCATTGCCCTTCCCGGTACACCGCCGGAGGCATTCATATAGAGTCATACTTTGTTCTAGTATCGAGTTGTAATCATTGAGTTGTAAATAAATAGAAGTGTGATGATCATCATTCATAGAGCATTGTCCCCAAAAAAGAGAAAGGCCAAAGAAAAAAGAAAGGCCCCCAAAAAAAAAAGAAAAAAAAAGGGGCAATGCTACTATCTTTTTCCATACTTGTGCTTCAAAGTAGCACCATGATCCTTATGATAGATAGTCTCTTGTTTTGTCACTTTCATATACTAGTGGGAATTTTTCGTTATAGAACTTGGCTTGTATATTCCAACAATGGGCTTCCTCAAATGCCCTAGGTCTTCGTGAGCAAGCAAGTTGGATGCACACCCACTTAGTTTCTTTTGTTGAGCTTTCATACATTTATAGCTCTAGTGCATCCGTTGCATGGCAATCCCTACTCCTCACATTAACATCAATTGATGGGCATCTCCATAGCCCGTTGATTAGCCGCGTTGATGTGAGACTTTCTCCTTTTTTGTCTTCTCCACATAACCCCCATCATTATATTCTATTCCACCCATAGTGCTATATCCATGGCTCACGCTCATGTATTGCGTGGAAGTTGAAAAAAGTTTGAGATTACTAAAGTATGAAACAATTACTTGGCTTGTCATCGGGGTTGTGCATGATGAGAGCATTCTTGTGTGACGAAAATGGAGCATGACCAAACTATATGATTTTGTAGGGATGAACTTTCTTTGGCCATGTTATTTTGAGAAGACATAATTGCTTAGTTAGTATGCTTGAAGTATTATTACTTTTATGTCAATATTAAACTTTTATCTTGAATCTTTCGGATCTGAATATTGATACCACAATTAGGAGGGTTACATTGAAAATTATGCTAAGTAGCATTCCACATCAAAAAATCTGTTTTTATCATTTACCTACTCGAGGACGAGCAGGAATTAAGCTTGGGGATGCTTGATACGTCTCCAACGTATCTATAATTTTTTATTGTTCCATGCTATATTATATTCTGTTTTGGATGTTTATTGGGCTTTATTATACACTTCTATATTATTTTTGGGACTAACCTATTAACCGGAGGCCCAGCCCAAATTGCTGTTTTTCGCCTATTTCAGTGGTTCGAAGGAAAAGGATATCAAACGGAGTCCAAACGGAATGAAACCTTCGGGAACGTGATTTTCGGAACAAACGTGACCCAGAGGACTTGGAGTCTACGTAAAGCAATCAACGAGGAGGCACGAGGTAGGGGGCGCGCCCACCTCCCCAGGCGCGCCCTCCACCCTCGTGGGCCCCTCGTTGCTCCACCGACGTACTTCTTCCTCCTATATATACCCATGTACCCTGGAAACATCATATACGGAGCCAAAACCCTATTTCCACCGCCGCAACCTTCTGTACCCGTGAGATCCCATCTTGGGGCCTTTTCCGGCGCTCCGCCGGAGGGGGCATTGATCACGGAGGGCTTCTACATCAACACCATAGCCTCTTCGATGATGTGTGAGTAGTTTACCTCAGACCTTCGGGTCTATAGTTATTACCTAGATGGCTTCTTCTCTCTCTTTGGATCTCAATACAAAGTTCTCCTCGATCTTCTTGGAGATCTATTTGATGTAATCTTCTTTTGCGGTGTGTTTGTCGAGATCCGATGAATTGTGGGTTTATGATCAAGTTTATCTATGAACAATATTTGAATCTCCTCTGAATTCTTTTATGTATGATTGGTTATCTTTGCAAGTCTCTTCGAATTATCAGTTTGGTTTGGCCTACTAGATTGATCTTTCTTGCAATGGGAGAAGTGCTTAGCTTTGGGTTCAATCTTGCGGTGTCCTTTCCCAGTGATAGCAGGGGCAGCAAGGCACGTATTGTATTGTTGCCATCGAGGATAAAAAGATGGGGTTTATACCATATTGCATGAGTTTATCCCTCTACATCATGTCATCTTGCTTAAAGCATTACTCTGTTCTTATGAACTTAATACTCTAGATGCATGCTGGATAGCGGTCGATGTGTGGAGTAATAGTAGTAGATGCAGAATCGTTTCGGTCTACTTGTCGCGGACGTGATGCCTATATATATGATCATACCTAGATATTCTCATAACTATGCTCAATTCTATCAATTGCTCGACAGTAATTCGTTTACCCACCGTAATACTTATGCTATCTTGAGAGAAGCCACTAGTGAAACCTATGGCCCCCGGGTCTATTTTCCATCATATTAATCTCCCAACAACAAGCTATTTCTATTGCCGTTTATTTTACTTTGCATCTTTATTTCTCTTTATCATAAAAATACCAAAAATATTATCTTATCATATCTATTAGATCTCACTCTCGTAAGTGACCGTGAAGGGATTGACAATCCCTTTATCGCGTTGGTTGCGAGGTTCTTATTTGTTTGTGTAGGTGCGTGGGACTCGAGCGTGGTCTCCTACTGGATTGATACCTTGGTTCTAAAAAACTGAGGGAAATACTTACGCTACTTTACTACATCACCCTTTCCTCTTCAAGGGAAAACCAACGCAGTGCTCAAGAGGTAGCACAAGGTACTCTTCTTATTTCTTGTGTAATCCCTTCAGGGTCTCCCAAAAGGTAAAACCATATGTAAATTATGTTGTGAGATGAAGTACTTTTGTGTTTTACTTGGTTATTGTATTATGCATTTATGAGATGAGTTCGTACACTAGGAATCCTATAGGAGAAACCTCTGACGATAGTTCTTTGTTTAGCCTTGTGTGGCATCTGATTCAAACCATGTGGCCGTAGAGAAGTGTTTCCTTCGGGTGGAATTGCCTTGGAAGATGGTAGTAATTTATCCCATAAGTTTGCAATAAAAATATCAAGTGAACTTAGCTACTTCTGAAGCAACATACCGAGTAGGACTAACACAACCACTACACAGACCATCGGTCATTTTCTTGGTTTCTGCAGCCTTAAAAGGTCCTGCAAAAAACCAACACACAAGTATAAACATCATTTTGCAAGCAAAATATTATTTAGTATAAAAACTAGTTAATTAAAAAATCAAAATTATTTAGCATTAAAAATAGTTAGTGGAAATCTAATTTAATTAGATATTCTTATTATTATATTATATTTGTTTTTGGTATGATTTTTAAAGGTTGGGAAACTAAGAAAATGGTCGACCGTGTGTGCAGTGGTTGTGTTAATCCTACTCGGTACTCGCCATATTTTCACCATGTTGCTTCAGAAGTAGCTAAGGTCATTCAATTGATGTTTTGTTTGCGAACTTATGGGATAAATTCCTACCGTCTTGCCAGGCAGTTCCATCTGAAGGGAACACTCTATGGCCACAAGGTTCTCATCAGACGCCACACAAGGGTAAACTCCCGACAGAGATTTCTCCTATAGGATCCCTAGCATAAGAACTCATCACATTAAGTAATAATAAGGAAACCAAGTGAAACACAAAACTACTGCATTTCAGAACATAATTTACATAAGATTTTTCCTTTCGGGAGACCTGAAGGAATTATACAGGAAATAAGAAGACTACCTTCTTCCTTCCAATCTTCGCTACCTGATGATACAATGCCTTCAACATAAGGCTTTATTACAAGTGGAGATGAAACATCTACAACTACTAATGACTGGGAGGCTGTGGTGCTCTTGCTCTAAGAGTGTTGATGCTGTGGAGTCTGGTGCTTTGTGTCTTTTGTAGCGCTCAGTCGTCATCCTTTTATAGTGTGCAAGGGACACCGTGCGATCCCTTCTTTATTCCTCTATAGCTTGTGCACTGTTGCATGCCACGAGACAACTTCACTGGTTGAAACGTCATGCATGTTCCTTCGTGTGAGATGATGAACCACCCTAATATTTTATCTACCATGCATTCCTTGTAGTTTGCGCACTCAAGCATCGTTGTTTGCATAGTCTAGCCATGCATGATTCCAGTGCGTGACTATGTTTTTGTTTTCAAAGACTTTTGTCTAGATCGAGGATTCTGTCTAGACTGAAGACCTCGTCCCGATAGAGGATTTTGTCCAAACCGAAGATATGTCCAAAATGAAGACCTTGTCCCCATCGTAGTTTTATATTCTTGTCCTCTTGTTTGCCATGCTATTTTATTTCAAGACTTGAGAGCACTAATGCATGCCTTGAAGCATTATATAAGCCATCCTTGCATGGCTAAATAGTTCAGTTCGCATGCATGGCTTAGTATTCTAGCTTGAATGAAGGACTTTGTCTTAATGAGGGAGTTTAGCTTAACTTCTCTCCTTTGCCTTTCCTGGTACGGGTGCTACTCCTTGTTGGCCTGTACGACTTGTACAAATATTCATGATGCAGGTTTTTTGAATTGTAATAATTATTATATATTTTTTTACATTTTTTGCCACTTCCCTTCATCCACCCTTTTTTTTTCTTTTTAAAAAGGGGTTTTACCCCAGGCTCTGCATCAGAAAGATGCATACGGCTCATATTATTAATAAAAACCAGCAACAAGTCTCCAAGTCTCGAAGTATGAAAAAAAACAAAACGCTCATAAGAGCTAAACAGAAAAGCCACAACCGGCTGGCAAAAAAAAAATAGGAGCACTACATGCCTATCCTATTACATGACCGCCATCCAAACCGGTTGAAAATATCCCGAGCTACCATCTCCCATCGGGTAGACGCAGTAACCAAACGCCCGCTAGCCTCCGTCGGAGTGAGTAGCGACCACATACGGATCAACGCTGTGGCCCTGAAGATAACCTGCAAAAAATGAATGTTCGTTGATCCGTTAAAAACCAAATCATTTCTGCAGTTCCAGACTGCCCATAATAAAGCACAGACGCCAACGCGAATGTGCCTCGCTGTATCGGAGTCAACCCCATCAAGCCACGTTCCAAATAACATGTTGATGGACGTAGGCGGATTAATATTAAAAGCAATATGAATCGACCACCATAGAATCTTAGCGAGCGAACAATCAAGAAAGAGGTGTTTGATAGTTTCGTTATGGTCACAAAAACTACATCTAGCAGAACCCACCCAATTGCGTTTTGCCAGATTATCCTTAGTCAAAATAACTTGTTTATGCACGAACCACATAAACAGTTTGATTCGCAAAGGTACCTTTACTTTCCAAACGTGCTTCGAGGAAGGAATGACGCTAGAGTTTATGACGTCCAGATACATGGATTTGACCGAGAACACGCCGTTCTTAGTTAGTTTCCAATACAGCTGATCTGGCTGCTGAGACAACTGGACATCCATCAAACGTCTTACAAGATGAAGCCAGGCCTCCCAACGATTTCCAACTAGTGTCCTCCGAAAACTAATATTGAGGGGAGTGGATTGTAGAACGGTTGCAACGTAAGCATCTCTACGTTGAACAACATTGTACGGAGAAGGATATTGAAGTGCAAGGGGAGTCCCCCCAAGCCACGTATCCTCCCAGAACCTCGTATTAGCTCCATTTCCGACTAAGAACCTAGTCCTGTTAAAAAAGAGTGGCTTGACTCTCATCAATCCTTTCCAAAATGGTGAGTCAGTCGACCTCACTATCACCTGGGCCAAGGTTTTAGACTGAAGATACTTATTTCACAAAATCTGAGCCCAAGTAGCCTCCGACTCGGACGAAAGTTTAAACAGCCACTTGCTAAGGAGACATCTGTTTTTGACTTCCAGATTTTCAATACCTAGACCCCCTTGGTCCTTTGGCCTACAGATTATATCCCATTTAGCAAGCCTATACTTTCGTTTAAGCTCATCACTCTGCCAAAAGAATCGAGATCGATAGAAGTCTAGCCTCTTCCTGACACCCACCGGGACTTCAAAAAAGGATAGAAGAAACATAGGCATACTGGTGAGGACTGAATTAATCAAAATTAATCGCCCTCCATATGACATGAGCTTCCCTTTCCAACAGCTCAGTTTCTTCTTGAAACGATCCTCGATGCATTTCCACTCTTTGCTAGTCAGCTTACGATGATGGATGGGTATACCTAAATACGTGAACGGTAACGTGCCCAACTCATATCTACTTAAGTCATCAGTGAGAGTGAGAACATAACGATATCCTCCGCGAGCCTCAACACTCATTGGACCGCACACATCGGTATGTATGATTTCCAATAAGTTGGTTGCTCGCTCCATTGTTCCGGAGAACGGAGTCTTGGTCATCTTACCCATGAGGCATGGTTCGCACGTGTCAAATGATTCGCAATCAAGAGACTCCAAAAGTCCATCTGCATGGAGCTTCTTCATGCGCTTGACACCAATGTGACCAAGGCGGCAGTGCCACAAGTATGTGGGACTATCGTTATCAACTTTACATCTTTTGGTATTCACACTATGAATATGTGTAACATCACGTTCGAGATTCATCAAGAATAAACCATTGACCAGCGGGGCATGACCATAAAACATATCTCTCTAATAAACAGAACAACCATTATTCTCGAATTTAAATGAGTAGCCATCTGGAATTAAACGAGATCCAGATACAATGTTCATGCTCAAAGCTGGCACTAAATAACAATTATTGAGGTTTAAAACTAATCCCGTGGGTAGATGCAGAGGTAGCGTGCCGACGGCGATCACATCGACCTTGGAACCATTCCCGACGCGCATCGTCACCTCGTCCTTCGCCAGTCTCCGTTTATTCCGTAGTTCCTGTTTTGAGTTACAAATATGAGCAACCGCACCGGTATCAAATACCCAGGAGCTACTACGAGTACTGGTAAGGTACACATCAATTACATGTATATCACATATACCTTTGGTGTTGCCGGCCTTCTTGTCCACTAAGTATTTGGGGCAGTTCCGCTTCCAGTGACCACTTCCCTTGCAATAAAAGCACTCAGTCTCGGGCTTGGGTCCATTCCTTGACTTCTTCCCGGTAACTGGCTTACCGGGCGCGGCAACTCCCTTGCCGTCCTTCTTGAAGTTCTTCTTACCCTTGCCCTTCTTGAACTTAGTGGTTTTATTCACCATCAACACTTGATGTTCCTTTTTGATCTCCACCTCCGCTGATTTCAGCATTGAATATACCTCGGGAATGGTCTTTTCCATCCCCTGCATATTGAAGTTCATCACAAAGCTCTTGTAGCTTGGAGGAAGCGACTGAAGGATTCTGTCAATGACCGCGTCATCCAGGAGATTAACTCCCAGCTGGGATAAGCGGTTGTGTAACCCAGACATTCTGAGTATGTGCTCACTAACAGAACTATTCTCCTCCATTTTACAGCTGAAGAACTTGTCGGAGACTTCATATCTCTCGACCCGGGCATGAGCTTGGAAAACCATTTTCAGCTCTTCGAACATCTCATATGCTCCATGCTTCTCAAAACGTTTTTGGAGCCCCGGTTCTAAACTGTAAAGCATGCCGCACTGAACGAGGGAGTAATCATCAGCACGTGATTGCCAAGCGTTCATAACGTCTTGGTTCTCTGGGATTGGTGCTTCACCTAGCGGTGCTTCTAAGACATAATCTTTCTTGGCTGCTATGAGGATGATCCTCAGGTTCCGGACCCAGTCCGTATAGTTACTGCCATCATCTTTCAGCTTGGTTTTCTCTAGGAACGCGTTGAAATTGAGGACAACGTGGGCCATTTGATCTACAAGACATAGTGTAAAGATTTTAGACTAAGTTCATGATAATTAAGTTCATCTAATCAAATTACTCAATGAACTCCCACTCAGATAGACATCCCTCTAGTCATCTAAGTGAAACATGATCCGAGTTAACTAGGCCGTGTCCGATCATCACGTGAGACGGACTAGTCAAGATCGGTGAACATCTCCATGTTGATCGTATCTTCCATACGACTCATGCTCGACCTTTCGGTCCTCCGTGTTCCAAGGCCATGTCTGTACATGCTAGGCTCGTCAAGTCAACCTAAGTGTATTGCGTGTGTTCCGAGGCCATGTCTGTACATGCTAGGCTCGTCAACACCCGTTGTATGCGAACGTTAGAATCTATCACACCCGATCATCACGTGGTGCTTCGAAACAACGAACCTTCGCAACGGTGCACAGTTCGGGGGAACACTTTCTTGAAATTATTATAAGGGATCATCTTACTTACTACCGTCGTTCTAAGCAAATAAGATGCAAAAACATGATAAACATCACATGCAATCAAATAGTGACATGATATGGCCAATATCATTATGCTCCTTTGATCTCCATCTTCGGGGCACCATGATCATCTTCGTCACCGGCATGACACCATGATCTCCATCATTGTGTCTTCATGAAGTCGTCACGCCAACGATTACTTCTACTTCTATGGCTAACGCGTTTAGCAACAAAGTAAAGTAATTTACATGGCGTTATTCAATGACACGCAGGTCATGCAAAATAATAAAGACAACTCCTATGGCTCCTGCCGGTTGTCATACTCATCGACATGCAAGTCGTGATTCCTATTACAAGAATATGATCAATCTCATACATCACATATATCATTCATCACATCTTCTGGCCATATCACATCACATAGCACTTGCTGCAAAAACAAGTTAGACGTCCTCTAATTGTTGTTGCAAGTTTTTACGTGGCTTGTATAGGTTTCTAGCAAGAACGTTTCTTACCTACGTAAAACCACAACGTGATTTGCCAATTTCTATTTACCCTTCATAAGGACCCTTTTCATCGAATCCGTTCCGACTAAAGTAGGAGAGACAGACACCCGCTAGCCACCTTATGCAACTAGTGCATGTCAGTCGGTGGAACCTGTCTCACGTAAGCGTACGTGTAAGGTCGGTCCGGGCCGCTTCATCCTACAATACCGCCGAAACAAGATACGACTAGTAGCGGCAAGAAGAATTGGCAACATCAACGCCCACAACTGCTTTGTGTTCTACTCGTGCATAGTAACTACGCATAGGCCTGGCTCATGATGCCACTGTTGGGGATCGTAGCATAATTTTAAAATTTTCCTACGTTCACTAAGATCCATCTATGGAGTATACTAGCAACGAGGGGAAAGGAGTGCATCTACATACCCTTGTAGATCGCGAGCGGAAGCGTTCCAATGAACGTGGATGACGGAGTCGTACTCGCCGTGATTCAAATCACCGATGACCGAGTGCCGAACGGACGGCACCTCCGCATTCAACACACGTACGGTGCAGCGACGTCTCCTACTTCTTGATCCAGCAAGGGGAAGGAGAGGTTGATGGAGATCCAGCAGCACGACGGCGTGGTGGTGGATGTAGCGGGTCTCGGCAGGGCTTCGCCGAGCTTCTGCGAGAGGGAGAGGTGTAGCAGGGGAGGAGGGAGGCGCCCAAGGCTGTAATACTACTGCCCTCCCTCCCCCCCTTTATATAGGTCCCCCTGGGAGGGGGGGGCGCCGGCCAGGATCCCATCTGGATGGGGGGGCGGCGGCCAGGGGGGTAACTTACCCCCCAAGTCAAGTGGGGCGCCCCCCCACCCTAGGGTTTCCAACCCTAGGCGCAGGGGGGAGGCCCATGGGGGGCGCCCCAGCCCACTATGGGCTGGTTCCCTTCCCACTTCAGCCCATGGGGCCCTCCGGGACAGGTGGCCCCACCCGGTGGACCCCCGGGACCCTTCCGGTGGTCCCGGTACAATACCGATAACCCCCGAAACTTTCCCGGTGGCCGAAACTTGACTTCCTATATATAATTCTTCACCTCCGGACCATTCCGGAACTCCTCGTGACGTCCGGGATCTCATCCGGGACTCCGAACAACTTTCGGGTTTCCGCATACTCATATCTCTACAACCCTAGCGTCACCGAACCTTAAGTGTGTAGACCCTACGGGTTCGGGAGACATGCAGACATGACCGAGACGCCTCTCCGGTCAATAACCAACAGCGGGATCTGGATACCCATGTTGGCTCCCACATGTTCCACGATGATCTCATCGGATGAACCACGATGTCGAGGATTCAATCAATCCCGTATACAATTCCCTTTGTCAATCGGTATGTTACTTGCCCGAGATTCGATCGTCGGTATCCCAATACCTTGTTCAATCTCGTTACCGGCAAGTCTCTTTACTCGTACCGCAATGCATGATCCCGTGACTAACGCCTTAGTCACATTGAGCTCATTATGATGATGCATTACCGAGTGGGCCCAGAGATACCTCTCCGTCATACGGAGTGACAAATCCCAGTCTCGATCCGTGCCAACCCAACAGACACTTTCGGAGATACCCGTAGTGCACCTTTATAGAAACCCAGTTACGTTGTGACGTTTGGCACACCCAAAGCACTCTTACGGTATCCGGGAGTTGCACGATCTCATGGTCTAAGGAAAAGATACTTGACATTGGAAAAGCTCTAGCAAACGAAACTACACGATCTTTTATGCTATGCTTAGGATTGGGTCTTGTCCATCACATCATTCTCCTAATGATGTGATCCCGTTATCAATGACATCCAATGTCCATAGTCAGGAAACCATGACTATCTGTTGATCAACGAGCTAGTCAACTAGAGGCTTACTAGGGACACGTTGTGGTCTATGTATTCACACATGTATTACGATTTCCGGATAACACAATTATAGCATGAACAATAGACAATTATCATGAATAAAGAAATATAATAATAACCATTTATTATTGCCTCTAGGGCATATTTCCAACAGCAAGAGCCTAAGCTTGGGGATGCCCAAGGCACCCCGATGTAATATTCAAGGACAGCCAAGAGCCTAAGCTTGGGGATGCCCCGGAAGGCATCCCCTCTTTCGTCTTCGTTCATCGGTAACTTTACTTGGAGCTATATTTGTATTCACCACATGATATGTGTTTTGCTTGGAGCGTCATTTCCTTTTGTTAGTATTTGCTTTCTGTCATTTAGAATAATGTTTTGCATCTCTAGTTTCAATAAAAATGCCAAGGATAGCTTTTACCATGCTTATTTTGCAAGTATACATGTTGCTGTTTGAAAACAGAAAGTTTACCGCTGTTGCAAAAATTCCCTAGAAAAGTCAGAATGTGATAAAATGTTGAAACCTTTTGAATGGATCTTGCTGCATTCTTTACAGACTGTCCTGTTTAGGCAGATTGCTGTTATGTTTGCATTGTTTGCATATGTTTGCTTGTTTAATGATTCTATTTGAGGATAGGACTATTAAATATGCAGAGGGATTTAGTATTCAATGTTGAATAATAATTTTAGTGATTTGCTACAGTATAGTATGATAAGGTTTTTGCATTGGTTTATACTAACTTATCTCACGAGTTCTTGTTGAGTTTGGTGTGGATGAAGCTTTTGAGATTTAGGAAACCGTGATATGAGAGGAATTAAGGAGACACAAAAGCTCAAGCTTGGGGATGCCCAAGGCACCCCAAGATAATATTTCAAGAAGTCTCAAGCATCTAAGCTTGGGGATGCCCCGGTAGGCATCCCACCTTTCTTCTTCAATAATTATTGGTTAGTATCGGTTGAACCTAAGTTTTTGCTTCTTCACATGATGTGTGCTATCCTTGAAATGTCATTTTATTTTGTTTTGATTGCTGCTTGAATAAAATACATTAGATCTGAAATTCTTAAATGAGAGAGAGTCTTCACATAGCTACACAATTATTTAACTATTCATTGATCTTCACTTATATCCTTTTGGAGTAGTTTGTCATTTACTCGTGTGCTTCACTTATATCCTATGAGTAAATGGTTGAATCATTTGAATATCATAAATCTGAAATTATACATGTTTCATATGCCTTTCCCATGGGGAGTAATGCCTTCACATATAAGAAGTAGAGGTGGTAAATTTATTGAAGGTTAGCAAACATTGTATTGGTCACTTGAACAATTCATGAAAGAATATTGAAGGAAGAGAGATTTCATATATAAATATACTATCTTGGACATCCTCTATGATTGTGAGCCCCATTAATTATTTTCAAACCTGAGCAAATTAGTTGAAGTTGGACAAGGAAGACAACATAATGAGTTATGCTTGGGTATATTTGTATAGAAGTTATATTGTTACGGATCCTCTAACATGTTGTGCTTGCTATTTAGAATCCTTTGCTAGCCAAAATATCTGTACTAAGCAGGAACACTGCTTGTGCATCCAAAATCCTTGAACCAAGTTTCTTCCATGAGTGTCCACCATATCTACCTATATGCGGTATTTACCTGCCGTTCCAAGTAAATTTGCATGTGCCAAACTCTAAACTTTCAAATAATAATCTGTTTTGTATGCCCGAATCACTCATGTAGCGACTACGGGTTAGCAGTATCTTCCATGCTAGGTGGGTTATTCTCACGATGAGTGGACTCCGCTCATCATTCACGAGAAAATGGATGGTAACTGGGATGCCCAGTCCCATGATCAAAAGATCGAAATCAAATCAAAAATAATTGCAAACAAAACTCCCCCAGGATTGATGTTAGTTGGAGGCACCCATTGTTTCGGGCAAGCCATGGATTGATGATTGTTGGTGGAGGGGGAGTAAAAATCTTTACCTTTCTGTTTGGGAACCGCCTATAATGTATGTAGTATGGAAGATATTGGGTACTCTTGGTCATTATGTTGACAGTGAAAGCATACCTCTCAAAATTATTTCCATCTCTATTTTTGCTCCGAGCTCTGGCACCTCTGCAAATCCCTGCTTCCCTCTGCGAAGGGCCTATCTTTTACTTTTATGCTAGAGTCAGTAGTATTCCTTCTCATTCCAACCTACTCTTTAGTTGGCAAGCATCATATGATGGAAAGATCTAAGCATTATATCGCCATTCAAATATATTTGAGCATGAATTATTACTGTTGACTTACCCTTGAGGTAAAAGGTTGGGAGGCGAAACATTAAGCCCCTATCTTTCTCTGTGTTCGATGAATACTATTTGTTCTAAAAATATGCTTTGTGTGGTAGCAACCATGGAAGACTAAATGATAGTTGAGTATGTGAAGTTTGTTGAATCAAAGCTTTGACATAGACTCTTCCTGAAAATAAGATGAATTGTAATTGTTTGATGACTAATAACACGGTTTGTTAGTTTCAAGAAAGTTTATGATCTATACTTTAACATGTGAATAGCTTGTTACTTGATCATGCAAAGTTCTATGAGTTGAGCTACTGTTATGACATATAATGATGCTAGAAAAGGTGATTGAAATTATCATTGATCAAACTTATGCACCTGCTAGCATTCACACTTCATAAATTATTTCTTTTATCATTTACCTACTCGAGGACGAGCAGGAATTAAGCTTGGGGATGCTGATACGTCTCCAACGTATCTATAATTTATGAAGTATTCATGCTATTATATTATCCATCTTGGATGTTTTACGGGCTTTACTATGCACTTTTATATTATTTTTGGGACTAACCTATTGACCCAGAGCCCAGTGCCAGTTCCTGTTTTTTCCCTTGTTTCAGTGTTTCGAAGAAAAGGAATATCAAACGGAGTCGAAACGGAATGAAACCTTCTGGACAAGTTATTTTTGGAAAGAAAGCAACCCGGGAGACTTGGAGTCCACGTCAAGAAAGCAACAAGGAAGGCATGAGGCAGGGGGCGCGCCCACCCTCCTGGGCGCCCCCTCCACCCTCGTGGGCCCCTCGTGGCTCCCCTGACGTACTTCTTCCGCCTATATATATCCATATACCCTAAAACGATCGGGGAACAGAATAGATCAGGAGTTCCGCCGCCGCAAGCCTCTGTAGCCACCAAAAACCAATTGGGATCCTATTCCGGCACCCTGCCGGAGGGGGGAACCCTCACCGGTGGCCATCTTCATCATCCCGGCGCTCTCCATGATGAGGAGGGAGTAGTTCACCCTCGGGGCTGAGGGTATGTACCAGTAAATATGTGTTTGATCTCTCTCTCTCTCTCGTGTTCTTGAGGTGATACGATCTTGATGTATCGCGAGCTTTGCTATTGTAGTTGGATCTTATGATGTTTCTCCCCCTCTACTCTCTTGTAATGGATTGAGTTTTCCCTTTGAAGTTATCTTATCGGATTGAGTCTTTAATGATTTGAGAACACTTGATGTATGTCTTGTCGTGCGTATCTATGGTGACAATGGGATATCACGTGACTCACTTGATGTATGTTTTGGTGATCAACTTGCGGGTTCTGCCCATGAACCTATGCATAGGGGTTGGCACACGTTTTCGTCTTGACTCTCCGGTATAAACTTTGGGGCACTCTTTGAAGTACTTTATGTTGGTTGAATAGATGAATCTGAGATTGTGTGATCCATATCGTATAATCATACCCACGGATACTTGAGGTGACATTGGAGTATCTAGGTGACATTAGGGTTTTGGTTGATTTGTGTCTTAAGGTGTTATTCTAGTACGAACTCTAGGGCTGTTTGTGACACTTGTAGGAATAGCCCAACGGATTGATTGGAAAGAATAACTTTGAGGTGGTTTCGTACCCTACCATAATCTCTTCGTTTGTTCTCCGCTATTAGTGACTTTGGAGTGACTCTTTGTTGCATGTTGAGGGATAGTTATATGATCCAATTATGTTATTATCGTTGAGAGAACTTGCACTAGTGAAAGTATGAACCCTAGGCCTTGTTTCCTAGCATTGCAATACCGTTTACGCTCAGTTTTACCACTTGCTACCTTGTTGTTTTTATATTTTCAGTTTACAAAAACCTATATCTACCATCCATATTGCACTTGTATCACCATCTCTTCGCTGAACTAGTGCACCTATACAATTTACCATTGTATTGGGTGTGTTGGGGACACAAGAGACTCTTTGTTATTTGGTTGCAGGGTTTCTTGAGAGAGACCATCTTCATCCTACGCCTCCCACGGATTGATAAACCTTAGGTCATCCACTTGAGGGAAATTTGCTACTATCCTACAAACCTCTGCACTTGGAGGCCCAACAACGTCTACAAGAAGAAGGTTGCGTAGTAGACATCAGCCTCCCACTCATCAGTAGTAGTTATCCCTTCTCCACTTGTAATAAAGTCTTATACTAAAAGCATTGTGTGGTGAAATGTAGGAATAATGTAGTCTTCTTATTTCCTATGTAATCCCTTTGGGGTCTCCCAAAAGGTTAAGCCATATGTAAATTATTTTGTGAAATGAAGTAGTTTTGTGTTTCATTTGGTTTTTGTATTATGAATTTATTAGATGAGTTCTTACGTTAGGGATGCTATAGGATAAACCTCCACCAGTAGTTCTCTGTTTAGCCTTGTGTGGCATCTAATGGGAACCTTGTGGCCGTAGAGAAATGTTCCCTTCAGGTGGAACTGCATGGGATAGGAATTTATTCCATAAGTTCGCAATAAAAACATCAAGTAAATTAACTTACCCACTTCTCAAACAACATATGTCAAGTAGGACTAACAAAACCACTACACATACAGTCGGTCGTTTTCTTGGTTTCTCCATCCTTAAAAGATCATGCAAAAAATGAATAAAATAAAATGATTAGAATATCTAATTAAATTAAGTTTTCACTAATAGTTTTTAATGCTAAATAATTTTGTATTTTTTAGTTAATTGAGTTATTATACTAAATAATATTTTGTTTGCAAATAAAAATTTATATTTGTGTGTGTTGATTATGCTTATAATATTTGATTTTCTTTCATATACAAATCATCTCCATTATTAATGCAAATAAATATCAATATTTTTAGAATATAGCAACTAAAAATATACGTTTTCATGGGCTTCATAGTAGCGGACAATTATCCATCCCTTGATGGGGCGCTCCCATAAGAGCGAAATCACTAATTGAGGAGTACTCATAGAAAGATCACTCCCACCTCCTCAGGTTGTGACAAGTGGTGCGCTGCATGTGCGCCACTTGTCACAATTTGGGAGTTTTTACAGTTTTCGTAGATCCGTTTATTGAAAACGTTTTACCTCTTAAACCGTGCGTCCAAATCTCGAACCATTTTCACCGTTGGATTCCCCGCATCGACATCTTCAAAACTTGATCCCCTGTTGATAGGTTTTGACGAACTATTTTTCACTAAAACAACGGACGAAAAAAACAGGACAAAAAAATCGTGCCGGGAGCGGATTTTTTCCTTTACGAAAGAGGCACGCAGTGCCTCTCGTGAAAGCACAACCGTGCCTCTTGCGAAAGGAAAAAAAATAAAAACACGTATTTGTTTCGTTTCCGAGAGGCACGGCCGCGCCTCTCGCGAAAGCACAACCGTGCCTCTCGCGGAAGCAAAACCGTGCATCTCACGGAAGGAAAAAAAACAGAAAATGCATTTTTTTTTAATTTCTGAGAGGCACGGCTGTGGGTCTCGCGAAAGCTCAATCATGCCTCTTGCAGAAGAAAAAAAATGCATTTTTTTCGAGAGGCGTGTCTGGACCTCTCTTGAAAGCACAACTGTGCCTCTCGCGGAAGCAAAAGCGTGCCTCTCGTGGAAGAAAAAACAGAAAATACGTTTTTTTTTCGTTTCCGAGAGGCACGGCCATGCCTCTCGCGAAAACGAAAACGTGCCTTTCACGGGAGCAAAAAAAATGCGTTGTTTCACGCAAAAAAATTGGTCGAAAAGCTAAGAAAGCCCAGTGGAAAACCAAACAATCGGAATTAAAAAACAGAAAACACGTGCTGAAAAATAAAAGAAAAGCAATATCCAGAGGGAAACCCAGAGCGCGACACGTGGTGCGCTCTCAGCCCATCCGCAAGTGATCGCTGCGAGGATCCCGAAGGAGCCCTCGTCAACTAGTTGCTCCCCCATAAGAGCCACTAAAGTTGTATACTGCGCCAATTAATATACAAGTAAAGTAGTATGAGTACACAATGCCCACAGCAGTTCCCATATTTTCAAAACTGGTTGGCCCATTGGGTACCTTCTAGCAGTTCGAACCACTGTTTTCTGGGCGGTTTTCTCTTGGTTTTCCTTCCGGGACTTTTTCTAATTTTTTGTATTTTATTTTTTTCTCCTTTTTGTTTTCATTTTCATGGATATTCTTAAAATACATGAATAGTTTCAAATTCATGAACAATTTGCATTGCGTGAACTTTTTAAAATTTTGGGAACCTCTTTTCAAACCCAAGACATATTTTCTAATCCGTGAAGGTTCTTCAAATCTATGAAATTTTTCCAAATTCATGAGCTTTATTCAATTTTGTGTAAATAAAATTAAATCCATGTTCTCCTTCAAATCCACCAACCAATTTTAAAATCTGCAAATTTTTGTATTTACTTTCCTTCTCTCGAAAGTCTATGATCGACAGTTAACCGATTAGTGGTCGACTAGTGAACCGTCCAGTCGAAGGATGCTGGGATGATCAAGCGAGCGTGCAGCTCATGTGTTGGACTAGCCCGCGTGAGTGGAGCGTCGGTTTCTTAACTGGTGCAATGGGTGCCGATTATGAGCCCTCCTCGCATGGTCTCTAAATGTTATATACCACTCAATTCGAGGGTTAGCATGCCTCGACATTGGGTGGCTGAGGTCCAATTGGAAGGCCACACATTTCTTTTTGTTATAATATTTTATTAGATTTCACCTTTTAGGGAGCATGTAAACACTTTTAAAATTACATGAACACGTAGTATCCAATGTATTAAATTATGGAAATGTATGATCATTTGTTTTTGTATGCTAGGACAATTTCAGAAGGTACCACAAATATCCATAAAATATATGAAAAATTGTGTTTGTTTACATAAGCCTTTTCATTTTCACATATAAAATTTATGCATTATTAACCCAAATCCCTACAGTAAACACTTTTGCGATTTATCAACTGATGAAACACACATTTTAGATTATGTTATAAAAATATAAAAATACCTGTTAGGGGGCCGCGCAATGCCCAGCACAATATGCGCCCCCTAGAGGTGGCTCTATGATAAGAGCCACTTAAAGTACATGTGTGCTCCTCCTCGATGCTCTCTTTTCTTCATCCTTAATAAGTTCTCTTATTCTATGATTTATACTCAGGCAAACGCCCCAAAGGCAGGTATATGGGCTAACAACCCAGTAGCTTCATAAATTTTCATCTTTTTAATTTTATATATGATTTTTTAACATATTTACAAAAGTATTGTCAAAATCACTTTAAATAATAAAAAATCATACGTTGCGATAATAAAGTTCCCTGATGCATTATATCAGTAGTGGTTCCTGCCAAGAAACAAAGTGTAGAACCAATAAATCCATGGGATAATATTTGTCAAATAGCTCCGTTGAGTCTAATGTTGGTTATGAAACCAATTCCTACTATTATGAAACCCATGTGAGACATAGAGGAATTAGCTATTCTTTTTATGAAATTTCGTTGACCAAGAGAAGTTGAACTTGCATAAATTATTTGCATCGCTCCTATTATTACCAATCAAGACCAAGTACATAATGACCATGCTTATACAGGATTTGCCGATTGCTGGATCTCTAGGTCGGAGGAGGGAGACAGGCAAGTACGCCAACTATGCAAGAAGATAAGGCGATGGACATCGAGGGGAAGTGACTATAGGACCGGAATGGCAGTAGTGCAATGTATACACTACGATAGAATCATACTTTCGTTGAACCCCTCCACCGAAGGGCTTAAATTTAGGACCCTGATAAGTGTCACACATGTGGCACAAAGCAATTTCGCCCTGACCTTTTCTTGATGGCAACTTTAGTTACTAGAGGATGGCAACTTTTGTGAAGCATGGCAACTTTTTGTTTGGATTGCAAGTTTGAATTTTTTTGTTTTTTTTTATATAAAAGGGAAATTGCTATATGAGCGATGCTACCAATCCCTTAGGCTTTATAAATCCAATCCATGTACTGACATGCCTAATCGTGGCCCATCACTGGTTTTCAGTGGCCCAAAAGAAAACCCTAATTACTCAAAACGAAGCCCTAATACTGCTCTATAAATTGCCCCTACCCTCCGTGATTCCCTTCACAGCCGCCACACCGCCGCTCTTCCCCTACAATCTATCCCTCCCCCTCCTCCTCAACACAGCTGCAGCTCGACTCTGTCCCGGCTTGCTCCCTGTGGCGGCCGTTGAGACGAGATCTCCCCATACCACATAGCGGCAGCTCGGCTCCGTGCACGCGTATGGGGAGATCTCGCCTCAACAGCCGCTCCGTGTGAGCTTTACCTGTACGTATGACGATGCTTTTGGTCCTTTCCTGCATCGCTTGTTGGTAACGCGCTCTCCTCTACTAGTTGATCTTGCATGAGAGGTAGCCTTGTTCAGTCCAGCCGAGAGTTCACTGCTGGGATTAATGCTTTCAAACAATTTGGTCAGTGATGCAATTTCTTGGGCATTGACATCAATTTTTAATTGCATGCACGTCTTCATCGGCAGGTTCGGGCGCGCAAGTAGGCGGTGTTGAGATGATTCTGTCGCAGTTCACGTGAGTCCTACTAGCCGAGATCGTCATCGTGTGTGTTGGTGTTACTTGGTCCCTAGAGATATCAGGGCCATTGTTATTGTTTGCGTGAAGATAGGTCCAAAATTACTCCGTCATGCTGTGTGTACTGGGGCACGTTTTCCTGTAGTACCTCTTTCCGATCTGATGTAATCACTTTGTACTGTTGTTTCTAGGAGTTAGAGATCCCTTTGTGTTATATGTTTTCTCTATAGCTGAGAGAGTTTTGTAAGCATTTGAGGTTCGTGACAAAGATCAGCCTGCCATCATGCTTCTGTGAAGAAAGTGGCTTAGTACCACCTTGTTCCTTTACAGGCAATCCCATAAACTTACGTTTGCGAGTTAAAATTAATCAGAAAGCCGCCTTTTTTTGAAAAATAATGAGATGGTAAAGAGTGGCGTTTATATGCCCGGGAGAACAAACAAACTTCTCTTAACTCGAGAGATCTCGATTTTGGGATTTGTGTGGAATTTAATGGGAGGAAAAGACCCAATTTCGGAAGAGAGTTAATTCTCCAGACCAATTAGAATTAATAAATAGACAGGTAGGGTTGGCCAATTGTAGAATTAATTAATAAATGGGAGAGAGGAATTTGCATAAATTGATAACCTTTGATTAAATTGGTAATTTTATATGCCTAAATTCTAAAAAGTGCAGCTGCACATTTTAGAGGTCCTGAGCATACACCCTTCCAGGCCGTCCGATCGGGATGCTGATTGCCAGGTGTTCCACAGTCACAGCGGCAATGGGCCCCACCTAAACCCACGCTCCCCCATCCACAAGCCACGACATCTTCTTCTCCCAAATACACCGCTGCGCTGCTCCGTGGCGCCGGCTGTCTCCCCAGCCGACGTCGGGGGCCAAGGTGACGGATCTGGCAGGTTGCTCCCCCGCCCCAGATTTTCGCTCGCCGAATCCGTCAGCTCCCTGCCGCAGTCGCTGCCACGATGCTCGACTCCGGCGACCTCCTCCCGCGACAAGGCCGTGTCCGTGTTGGTCGCCTTCGCGTCCTCCGAAGGCGAGCGCGCACCCATCTCTTGAGGAAGGAGAGCGCACACCGCCCCCGCACTCCTCATTCAGGGTCGCTGGCCCCGACGCCGTCGCAGTGGGCCTCTTCCTCTCCAGCATCTCTCCGCCGGCCGCATCCGGGATGGCCTCGACCTCCTGCTGCTAGCTGCTGGTGCACCTCCTTCCTACTGCTATCTCCCGCTGCACCCCACAGCTGCCCCAGCTCCGATGTCTGAACTCTATTTGTGACCGTGTACAGGTGCTGGCTGTAGCTTGAACAGGAGCAGAAAAATTGCATCCAGGTAGCAGGTGGATGATGGTGCTGGTGCCTTTCTCTTGAATTGTTGCTGGTGATGGCTGCAATTTGAAGGAGTGTTTTTTTTCTTTCTCTCCTTCCAATTCTGCAATTGTGCCTCCCCTATGCGTGATGATTTTGTTTCTTACCACAAGGTACATCGTGGCTTGGGTTGATCTGCTATGATAGTTAGAGCATCTCCAGCTCTTGCCCCTCCCCCAGGACGCATAAAAATCGCCCCCTGGGGGCGAGCCGGCGATACAATCGGCGGTGGGGGCGGTTTTGCGCCCAGCCGTCGCCCCCAGGCATCGATATTGGCCCATTTTTCAGCCCCCTTTCGGCGAATAAAGGGCCCATATGGGTAAGAATAGTCACATATTCGGCGTGGTTCGCCGTGGCTCGGCGTTGAATTATGAACATAAATATTTTTTCATCACATAGTTCATCACAGAAAAATCAAATAGTTCAACAAAAAAGTACAACAACAAATAGTTCAATACAAATTATATAGTTCAACAAATAAAAACTCATATTTCATCACACGTCGCGCCCGGCGTCGCCCTTGAGCCTCCATAGGTGCTCCACCAGATCATGCTGCAGCTGATGAGGACCCTGCCTGTAGTATGGTTCAGTGTCAAACACTGGGTCTTCTTGCTCGCTCTCGATGATCATGTTGTGCAAGATGACACAGCAAGTCATGATCTCCCACATTTGATCTTTCGACCGGGTCTGAGCAGGATACCGGACAACAGCAAATCGAGATTGGAGCACACCAAATGCTCGCTCGACATCCTTCCGGCAAGCCTCCTGCACCTTGGCAAAGTGGGACTTCTTGCCTCCTGGCACAGCGTTTGAGATAGTCTTCACAAATGTAGAACATCTCGGATAGATGCCATCAGCTAGGTAGTACCCCTTGTTGTAATGCCGCCCATTGATCTCGAAGTTCACCGGAGGAGAATGACCTTCAACAAGCTTGGCAAAGACAGGAGAGCACTGCAGCACGTTGATGTCATTGTGAGTTCCTGGCATACCAAAGAAGGAGTGTCAAATCCAGAGGTCTTATGTGGCCACCGCCTCAAGTACCACACTGCAACCGCCTTTGGCGCCTTTGTACATCCCCTGCCAAGCAAATGGGAAATTCTTCCATTTCCAATGCATGCAGTCAATGCTTCCAAGCATCCCAGGAAATCCTCTTGCTGCATTCTGTGCTAGGATCCGAGTAGTGTCTTCCGCATTGGGTGTTCTCAAGTATTGCGTCCAAACACTGCCACCACTGCCCGACAGAACTTGTAGAAACACTCTATGCTGGTGGACTCGGCCATGCGCCCATAGTCGTCGAGTGAATCACCGGGAGCTCCGTATGCAAGCATCCTCATCGCTGTCGTGCACTTATGGATCGAGGTGAATCCAAGTTTGCCGGTGCAATCCATCTTGCACTTGAGTAGCTGTCGAACTCCCTGATGGAATTCACAATCCTGAGGAAGAGCTTTCGGCTCATCCTATAACGGCGCCGAAATGTTTTGTCGCCGTGAAGTGGAGCATCAGCGAAGTAGTCGGAGTAGAGCATGCAGTAGCCTTCGAGACGATCCCGGTTCTTTGCTTTCACCCGCCCCGGCGCCGAGCCACCTCGCCGTGACTTTTCATTGCTCGCCAGCAGCTGGGCGAGGACGGCGAGCACCATGAGATGCACTTCATCCTGGACGTCGGCCTCGGCATCCTCCTCCAGCAGCGCGGCGAGCGCATCCTCGTCATCCGAGTCCATCGCCGAGGCAGGCAAATTGCCGAACACCTTGCGCCCGGTGGGCGTGTACCCGCCGCTAAACTACCCCTCCACGGCCGGAAACGGCGGCCGGAAACGCCCAGCTGCTGTTGGAGGGGCTGCCGCGGCGAACCTCTGCTATTTTTCCGACGGGGATTGGCTATCTAGCGGTGAAGGGCGGCGGGCGGCGCCGGGATATAGCTAGTGGCGACCGAGGGCGCGGGGGGTGGGAGGCGAGTCGGGGAAGAAAATCTTGACTTTTCACCTGACGGTGTGGGCCAGCCGCGCTTTTCCCTTGCGCCGGAGCCCACGATCGCCCCCCAGTGGGCCGGGTTTAGCCTGCGACCGCCGGGCATAAAAAGGGCCGAACCGGCGCTTTTCGGCGTCCTGGGGGCGCGACTGGGGCTTTTTTTGGTGCCGACGCCGAAAAAGTGGCCTGGGGGGCCTGTTGGGGGCGCGGCAGGAGATGCTCTTAGTAGAGATGATAGTAGTGAATATAAACTCTCTTGAATGGGTAGTTCATAGTATAGTGGTAAAAAAGAGACTGCATTATGAAGTAATCTGTTGTTTCATTACCATTCCAATTCTTTTTTAGCCATTATGAAGAACATGTGTCATGTATGAGACCTTGATAGATAGTATTTGCTTATCTGTGTCCAAGTGATTACAACACATAATAAAGAAGAAAAAACAAGATTCATATTGAGCTATTGGACTCATTTCTTCTATTGGACTTGCTCAAACTTGCATCATTTTTTGACAGGTAGTTGCCTCGTTCTGCTATTGGACTTACTTAATGGGTTGACGGGCTGTTTGTTTCCACTATTTTATTTTCTTTGGCAAGCAAGCTAATGAGTTGGCTTCTGAATCTATGAAATTTGTCTACAAACCTAGTATGAGTTGCTACCTTTTAATCCCTTCTCTAAACAAAACCTGCTTTGCCTGGATATAGTATGCAATTTGCTTAGATTAGAGCACAACTTGCCTGCAACAACTAAAGCATTTCTCCAAGGGACACAACCCAACTTGATGTTCCGCACAATATAGGGTCCACATTTATTTGCCTGAAACTTGTAGGCAAATTGCCTACAAAGTACAAACAAAGTAGTAGTTGCTTCTGACTTTCACTATTTACTTTTCTTTGGCTAGCAAGCTAATGAGTTGGCTGCAGAATCTATGGAAATTGCCTACAAACCCAGTATGAGTTGCTACCTTTCAATCATTTTTTGTAAACAAAACATGGAGTTGCCTTGATATACTATGCAATTTGCCTAGATCAGAGCACAACTTGCCTTCCACCACTGATGCATTTGCCGAGGGGACACATCACAACTTAATGTTCCACACAATATAGCTGGAGAGAGAGCAAGGGACACGAGATGCAGAGCCATTCAATATTCTACGCCATTTTGTATGGTTGCTATTACTGCTACTGCAATTGCAATGACTGTCCTATCCTACCATATTGAATATTTGACTAGTACTTACTAAGCAAACCAATACCATTGCTCAAAATGCTACCCTAATCACCTAAGTTTCATAAACATGATTTCGTAGATATTCTTGCCTAAACAGATTGTTTGTCTTGTTTGCAGGGCCTCACTAAATTCTAAAATGATGTCAAAGCAACGTTTTTGAGGTTTTGTGCACACGCTCAAGCAAGAAGCTTCAACATCCACTTTCAGGTAAGCTTCGCACAAAGCTATCCAATTCTCCTATTTTAGCAAAACAAATAGGAGTTGCCTTAAACTTATGTGCATTTTGCCTACATCCGAGCAGGACTTGCTTTTTATTTTCCGTCTTTGTAAGCAAGAAGCTTTGCCAGTCACTTCCAGGTAAATTTCACACATCCCCGCTTTCCAACTAGTTTTTCTGCCTCCCCAGTAGCTGGCTGTTAGCATTTTTGTTCCAACAAATAAAGGGAGCTGCCTAAAACTTATATGCAGATTGCCTACATCACAGGAAGACTTGCTTTCTGCACCCCTTTTCTCGCGAGCAAAAAGTTTCACCAGCAACTTCCAGGTAAACTTCGCACAACCCCCAGAGCTTTTTCCAAGATGTACTTTATGCATCCCCAGTATAGGTGGTTGTTAGTGTTGGGGAACATAGTAATTTCAAAAAAAAATCCTACGCACACGCAAGATCATGGTGATGCATAGCAACGAGAGGGGAGAGTGTTGTCCATGTACCCTCGTAAACCGACAACGGAAGCGTTATCACAACGCGGTTGATGTAGTCGTACGTCTTCACGATCCGACCGATCAAGTACCGAACGCACGGCACCTCCGAGTTCTACACACGTTCAGCTCGATGACGTCCCTCGAACTCCGATCCAGCCGAGTGTTGAGGGAGAGTTTCGTCAGCACGACGGCGTGGTGACGATGATGATGTTCTACCGACGCAGGGCTTCGCCTAAGCTCCGCAATGATATTATCGAGGTGTAATTTGGTGGAGGGGGGCACCGCACACGGCTAAAAGATCTCAAGGATCAATTGTTGTGTCTCTGGGGTGCCCCCCTGCCCCCGTATATAAAGGAGCAAGGGAGGAGGAGGCCGGCCCTAGGAGGGGGCGCACCAAGTGTGGAGTCCTACTAGGACTCCCTAGTCCTAGTAGGATTCCACCTCCCATATGGAATAGGAAAAGAGGAAGGGAAAAAGAGAAGGAAGGAAGGGGGCGCCCCCCTCCCTAGTCCAATTCGGACCAGACCAAGGGGAGGGGTGCGGCCACCCTTGAGGCCCTTTTTCTTCTTTCCCGTATGGCCCAATAAGGCCCAATACGTATTCCCGTAACTCTCCGGTACTCCGAAAAATACCCGAATCACTCGGAACCTTTCCGAAGTCCGAATATAGTCGTCCAATATATCGATCTTTACGTCTCGACCATTTCGAGACTCCTCGTCATGTCCCCGATCTCATCTGGGACTCCGAACTCCTTCGGTACATCAACATACATAAACTCATAATAAAACTGTCATCGTAACTTTAAGCGTGCGGACCCTACGGGTTCGAGAACTATGTAGACATGACCGAGACACGTCTCCGGTCAATAACCAATAGCGGGACCTGGATGCCCATATTGGCTCCCACATATTCTACGAAGATCTTTATCGGTCAGACCGCATAGCAACATACGTTGTTCCCTTTGTCATCAGTATGTTACTTGCCCGAGATTCGATCGTCGGTATCTCGATACCTAGTTCAATCTCGTTACCGGCAAGTCTCTTTACTCGTTCCGTAACACATCATCCCGCAACTAACTTATTAGTCACAATGCTTGCAAGGCTTATAGTGATGTGCATTACCGAGTGGGCCCAGAGATACCTCTCCGACAATCGGAGTGACAAATCCTAATCTCGAAATACGCCAACCCAACAAGTACCTTTGGAGACACCTGTAGAGCACCTTTATAATCACCCATTTACGTTGTGACGTTTGGTAGCACACAAAGTGTTCCTCCGGTAAACGGGAGTTGCATAATCTCATAGTCAGAGGAACATGTATAAGTCATGAAGAAAGCAATAGCAACATACTAAACGATCGGGTGCTAAGCTAACGGAATGGGTCAAGTCAATCACGTCATTCTCCTAATGAGGTGATCTCGTTAATCAAATGACAACTTATGTCTATGGCTAGGAAACATAACCATCTTTGATTAACGAGCTAGTCAAGTAGAGGCATACTAGTGACACTCTGTTTGTCTATGTATTCACACATGTATTATGTTTCCGGTTAATACAATTCTAGCATGAATAATAAACATTTATCATGATATAAGGAAATAAATAATAACTTTATTATTGCCTCTAGGGCATATTTCCTTCAGTCTCCCACTTGCACTAGAGTCAATAATCTAGTTCACATCGCCATGTGATTTAACATGAATAGTTCACATCACCATGTGATTAACACCCATGGTTCACATCGTCATGTGACCATCACCCAATGGGTTTACTAGAGTCAGTAATCTAGTTCACATCGCTATGTGATTAACACCCAAAGAGTACTAAGGTGTGATCATGTTTTGCTTGTGAGATAATTTTAGTCAACGGGTCTGTCACATTCAGATCCGTAAGTATTTTGCAAATTTCTATGTCTACAATGCTCTGCATGGAGCTACTCTAGCTAATTGCTCCCACTTTCAATATGTATCTAGACCGAGACTTAGAGTCATCTAGATTAGTGTCAAAACTTGCATCGACGTAACCTTTTACGACGAGCCTTTTGTCACTTCCATAATCGAGAAACATATCCTTATTCCAGTAAGGATAATTTTGACCGCTGTCCAGTGATCTACTCCTAGATCACTATTGTACTCCCTTGCCAAAATCAGTGTAGGGTATACAATAGATCTGGTACACAGCATGGCATACTTTATAGAACCTATGGCCAAGGCATAGGGAATGACTTTCATTCTCTTTCTATCTTTTGCCGTGGTCGGGCTTTGAGTCTTTACTCAATTTCACACCTTGTAACACAGGCAAGAACTCTTTTCTTTGACTGTTCTATTTTGAACTACTTCAAAATCTTGTTAAGGTATGTACTCATTGAAAAACTTATCAAGCGTCTTCATCTATCTCTATAGATCTTGATGCTCAATATGTAAGCAGCTTCACCGAGGTCTATCTTTGAAAAACTCCTTTCAAACACTCCTTTATGCTTTGCAGAATAATTCTACATTATTTCCGATCAACAATATGTCATTCACATATACTTATCAGAAATGCTGTAGTGCTCCCACTCACTTTCTTGTAAATACAGGCTTCACCGCAAGTCTGTATACAACTATATGCTTTGATCAACTTATCAAAGCGTATATTCCAACTCCGAGATGCTTGCACCAGTCCATTGATGGATCGCTGGAGCTTGCATATTTTGTTAGCACCTTTAGGATTGACAAAACCTTCTTGTTGTATCATATACAACTCTTCTTTAATAAATCCATCAAGGAATGCAGTTTTGTTTATCCCTTTGCCAGATTTCATAAAATGCGGCAATTGCTAACATGATTCGGACAGACTTAAGCATAGATACGAGTGAGAAACTCTCATCGTAGTCAACATCTTGAACTTGTCGAAAACCTTTTTGCGACAATTCTAGCTTTGTAGATAGTGATACTACTATCAGCGTCCGTCTTCCTCTTGACAATCCATTTATTCTCAATTGCTTGCCGATCATTGGGCAAGTCAACCAAAGTCCACACTTTGTTCTCATACATGGATCTCATCTCAGATTTCATGGCCTCAAGCCATTTTGCGGAATCTGGGGTCACCATCGCTTCTTCATGGTTCGTAGGTTCGTCATGGTCTAGTAACATAACCTCCAGAACAGGATTACCGTACCACTCTGGGGCGGATCTTACTCTGGTTTACCTACAAGGTTTGGTAGTAACTTGATCTGAAGTTACATGATCATCATCATTAACTTCCTCACTAATTGGTGTAGAAGTCACAGGAACAGATTTCTGTGATCCAATAAGGGAGCAGGTACAGTTACCTCATCAAGTTCTACTTTCCTCCCACTCACATCTTTCGAGAGAAACTCCTTCTCTAGAAAGGATCCATACTTAGCAACGAATGTCTTGCCTTCGGATCTGTGATAGAAGGTGTACCCAACTGTCTCCTTTGGGTATCCTATGAAGACACATTTCTCCGATTTGGGTTTGAGCTTATCAGGATGAAATTTTTTCACATAAGCATCGCAACCCCAAAATTTAAAGAAACGACAACTTTGGTTTCTTGCCAAACCACAGTTCATAAGGCGTCGTCTCAACGGATTTTGATGGTGCCCTATTTAACGTGAATGTAGCTGTCTCTAATGCATAACCCAAAACGATAGTGGTAAATTGGTAAGAGACATCATAGATTGCACTATATCCAATAAAGTACGGTTATGACGTTCGGACACACCATTACACTGTGGTGTTCCAGGTGGCGTGAGTAGTGAAACTATTTCACATTGTTTTAACTGAAGGCCAAACTCGTAACTCAAATATTTTACCTCTGCGATCATATCGTAGAAACTTTTATTTTCTTGTTACGATGATTCTCCACTTCACTCTGAAATTCTTTGAACTTTTCAAATGTTTCAGACTTTGTGTTTCATCAAGTAGATATACCCATATCTGCTCAAATCATCTGTGAAGGTCAGAAAATAATGATACCTGCTACGAGCCTCAATATTCATCGGACCACATACATCTGTATGTATGATTTCCAACAAATCTGTTGCTCTCTCCATAGTTCCGGAGAACGGCGTTTTAGTCATCTTGCCCATGAGGCACGGTTCGCAAGCATCAAGTGATTCATAATCAAGTGATTCCAAAATCCCATTAGTATGGAGTTTCTTCATGTGCTTTACACCAATATGACCTAAACGGCAGTACCACAAATAAGTTGCACTATCATTATTAACTTTGCATCTTTTGGCTTCAATATTATGAATATGTGTATCACTACGATCGAGATCCAACAAACCATTTTCGTTGGTGTGTATGACCATAAAGGTTTTATTCATGTAAACAGAACAACAATTGTTCTCTAACTTAAATGAATAACTGTATTGCAATAAATATGATCAGATCATATTCATGCTCAACGCAAACACCAAATAACACTTATTTAGTTTCAACACTAATCCCGAAAGTACAGGGAGTGTGCGATGATGATCATATCAATCTTGGAACTACTTCCAACACACATCGTCACCTCGCCTTTTACTAGTCTCTGTTTATTCTGCAACTCCCGTTTTCGAGTTACTACTCTTTAGCAACTGAACCAGTATCAATTACCGAGGGGTTGCTATAAACACTAGTAAAGTACACATCAATAATCTGTATATCAAATATACCTTTGTTCACTTTTACTAGTCTCTGTTTATTCTGCAACTCCCGTTTTGAGTTACTACTCTTAGCAACTGAACCAGTATCAATTACCGAGGGATTGCTATAAACACTAGTAAAGTACACATCAATAATCTGTATATCAAATATACCTTTGTTCACTTTGCCATCCTTCTTATCCACCAAATAGTTGGGGTAGTTCCGCTTCCAGTGACCAGTCCCTTTGTAGTAGAAGCACTTAGTCTCAGGCTTAGGACCAGACTTAGGCTTCTTCACTTGAGCAGCAACTTGCTTGCCGTTCTTTTTGAAGTTCCCCTTTTTCCCTTTGCCCTTTTCTTGAAACTAGCGGTCTCGTCAACCATCAACACTTGAAGTGGTCTCGTCAACCATCAACACTTGATGTTTTTCTTGATTTCTACCTTCGTCGATTTCAGCATCACGAAGAGCTCGGGAATTACTTTCGTCATCCCTTGCATACCATAGTTCATCACGAAGTTCTACTAACTTGGTGATGGTGACTAGAGAATTCTGTCAATCACTATTTTATCTGGAAGATAAACTCCCACTTGATTCAAGCGATTGTAGTACCCAGACAATCTGAGCACATGCTCACTAGTTGAGCGATTCTCCTCCATCCTTTTGCTATAGAACTTGTTGGAGATTTCATATCTCTCAACTCGGGTATTTGCTTGAAATATTAACTTCAACTCCTGGAACATCTCATATGGTCCATGACGTTCAAAACGTCTTTGAAGTCCCGATTCTAAGCCGTTAAGCATGGTGCACTAAACTATCAAGTAGTCATCATATTGAGCTAGCCAAACGTTCATAACGTCTGCATCTGCTCCTGCAATAGGTCTGTCACCTAGCGGTGCATCAAGGACATAATTTTTCTGTGCAGCAATGAGGATAATCCTCAGATCACGGATCCAATCCGCATCTTTGCTACTAACATCTTTCAACATAATTTTTCTCTAGGAACAAAAAATAAACACAGGGAAGCAACAACGCGAGCTATTGATCTACAACATAATTTGCAAAATACTATCAGGACTAAGTTCATGATAAATTTAAGTTCAATTAATCATATTACTTAAGAACTCCCACTTAGATAGACATCTCTCTAATCATATAAGTGATTACGTGATCCAAAGCAACTAAACCATGTCCGATTAACACGTGAGATGGAGTAGTTTCAATGGTGAACATCACTATGTTGATCATATCTACTATATGATTCACGCTCGACCTTTTGGTCTCTGTGTTCCGAGGCCATATCTGTATATGCTAGGCTCGTCAAGTTTAACCTGAGTATTCCGCGTGTGCAACTGTTTTGCACCCGTTGTATTTGAACGTAGAGCCTATCACACCCGATTAACACGTGGTGTCTCAGCACAAAGAACTTTTGCAACGGTGCATACTCAGGGAGAACACTTTTATCTTGAAATTTTAGTGAGAGATCATCTTATAATGCTACCGTCAATCAAAGCAAGATAAGATGCATAAAGGATTAACATCACATGCAATCAATATAAGTGATATGATATGGCCATCATCATCTTGTGCTTGTGATCTCCATCTCCGAAGCACCGTGCTTGTGATCTCCATCTCCGAAGCACCGTCATGATCAGCATCGTCACCGGCGCGACACCTTGATCTCCATCGTAGCATCGTTGTCGTCTCGCCAACTTATTGCTTTTACGACTATCGCTACCGCTTAGTGATAAAGTAAAACTATTACATGGCGATTGCATCTCATACAATAAAGCGACAACCATATGGCTCCTGCCAGTTGCCGATAACTCAGTTACAAAACATGATCATCTCATACAACACATTATATCACATCATGTCTTGACCATATCACATCATAACATGCCCTGCAAAAACAAGTTAGACGTCCTCTACTTTGTTGTTGCAAGTTTTACGTGGCTGCTACGGGCTTAGCAAGAACCGTTCTTATCTACGCATCAAAACCACAACGATAGTTTGTCAAGTTGGTGTTGTTTTAACCTTCGCAAGGACCGGGCGTAGCCACACTCGGTTCAACTAAAGTGAGAGAGACAGACACCCGCCAGTCACCTTTAAGCAACGAGTGCTCCGAACGGTGAAACCAGTCTCGCGTAAGCGTACGCGTAATGTCGGTCCGGGCCGCTTCATCTCACAATACCGCTGAACCAAAGTATGACATGCTGGTAAGCAGTATGACTTATATCGCCCACAACTCACTTGTGTTCTACTCGTGCATAGCATCAACGCATAAAACCAGGCTCGGATGCCACTGTTGGGGAACGTAGTAATTTCAAAAAAATTCCTACGCACACGCAAGATCATGGTGATGCATAGCAACGAGAGGGGAGAGTGTTGTCCACGTACCCTCGTAGACCGACAGCGGAAGCGTTATCACAACGCGGTTGATGTAGTCGTACGTCTTCACGATCCGACCGATCAAGTACCGAACGCACGGCACCTCTGAGTTCTACACACGTTCAGCTCGATGACGTCCCTCGAACTCCGATCCAGCCGAGTGTTGAGGGAGAGTTTCGTCAGCACGACGGCGTGGTGACGATGATGATGTTCTACCGACGCAGGGCTTCGCCTAAGCTCCGCAATGATATTATCGAGGTGTAATTTGGTGGAGGGGGGCACCGCACACGGCTAAAAGATCTCAAGGATCAATTGTTGTGTCTCTGGGGTGCCCCCCTGCCCCCGTATATAAAGGAGCAAGGGAGGAGGAGGCCGGCCCTAGGAGGGGGCGCACCAAGTGTGGAGTCCTACTAGGACTCCCTAGTCCTAGTAGGATTCCACCTCCCATATGGAATAGGAAAAGAGGAAGGGAAAAAGAGAAGGAAGGAAGGGGGCGCCCCCCTCCCTAGTCCAATTCGGACCAGACCAAGGGGAGGGGTGCGGCCACCCTTGAGGCCCTTTTTCTTCTTTCCCGTATGGCCCAATAAGGCCCAATACGTATTCCCGTAACTCTCCGGCACTCCGAAAAATACCCGAATCACTCGGAACCTTTCCGAAGTCCGAATATAGTCGTCCAATATATCGATCTTTACGTCTCGACCATTTCGAGACTCCTCGTCATGTCCCCGATCTCATCCGGGACTCCGAACTCCTTCGGTACATCAACATACATAAACTCATAATAAAACTGTCATCGTAACTTTAAGCGTGCGGACCCTACGGGTTCGAGAACTATGTAGACATGACCGAGACACGTCTCCAGTCAATAACCAATAGCGGGACCTGGATGCCCATATTGGCTCCCACATATTCTACGAAGATCTTTATCGGTCAGACCGCATAACAACATACGTTGTTCCCTTTGTCATCAGTATGTTACTTGCCCGAGATTCGATCGTCGGTATCTCGATACCTAGTTCAGTCTCGTTACCGGCAAGTCTCTTTACTCGTTCCGTAACACATCATCCCGCAACTAACTTATTAGTCACAATGCTTGCAAGGCTTATAGTGATGTGCATTACCGAGTGGGCCCAGAGATACCTCTCCGACAATCGGAGTGACAAATCCTAATCTCGAAATACGCCAACCCAACAAGTACCTTTGGAGACACCTGTAGAGCACCTTTATAATCACCCATTTACGTTGTGACGTTTGGTAGCACACAAAGTGTTCCTCCGGTAAACGGGAGTTGCATAATCTCATAGTCAGAGGAACATGTATAAGTCATGAAGAAAGCAATAGCAACATACCAAACGATCGGGTGCTAAGCTAACGGAATGGGTCAAGGCAATCACGTCATTCTCCTAATGAGGTGATCTCGTTAATCAAATGACAACTTATGTCTATGGCTAGGAAACATAACCATCTTTGATTAACGAGCTAGTCAAGTAGAGGCATACTAGTGACACTCTGTTTGTCTATGTATTCACACATGTATTATGTTTCCGGTTAATATAATTCTAGCATGAATAATAAACATTTATCATGATATAAGGAAATAAATAATAACTTTATTATTGCCTCTAGGGCATATTTCTTCAGTTAGCTTTTCTGTTCAACAAAAAAAGGAGTTGCCTGAAACTTATATGCAAATTGCCTACATTACAGGAAGACTTGCTTTTGATTTCCCCTTCTCCTTCTTTTGGCACCAAACTAACAAACTGGCTACATAAATAGGTTTTAACTCACAAACTTTGCCTAGAATGCAAGCACAACTTGCCAAGCAGAAAATAGCCCAAAACACTATCCTACTGATGATTTTCTTTTTTCAAAAATAGAAGTTGCCTGCAAGCAATAGGGAAATTGCCTATAACACACGACAAACTTGTCTAACCGAAAAGCCATAGAAGAGTACAAATCTAGCAAAAGTGTCTCACAACCATTTTACTAGGACGATTTTCACTGGTGTAGGCAACTCTTTCTTGCTGGATTCCTGTTTTTCCTGAACAATTAGAAACTTTTTTCTTTGAATTTTTACTGCTGAGTTTGGGGAAGGATGGATGGGGTGGATGTGCAGGGTACCTATAGCACAAAATTGATGAGAGTTCATTCTTTTTTCCTGTAGTTCTTAGGCCAACTCTAACGTAGGTGTCCATTTTGTCTGTTTTGGGTTATCCGAATGAAAAACATGGCCCAACGGGAGTAGCCAAACTGACAAGTTGTTTGCCTGGTGTCCGTTTGTTGTCTGTCCCGAACCAAACCTGGACCAAATATAGGCAAGAAATGGGTCTCGAACAGAAAGAAGTGGACGCTCTCATCGCCCGTTGTCGTCCGCCCATGTCCGCCCTGGTCCCACAAAACAACAACCGACCGCACGAGTTGGGTCCCTGCCTTGATCCCCGCTGTCGCACGCGTCATCGGTGCAGGCCGCCACCGCGACCGCGGAGCCGCCGTTCCATGCCCCGAGTCCTGTTGTTCCATGCCTGGGTCTAGCCGGCGACGAGCCTCGCGAGCTCCGCCGCCGTCATCCCGGCCGAGCTCCTGCCCGCGACCAGTCACGCCATGGCCATGATCGTGCTGCTCCAGCTACACATGGACACCTCGCCATGGCCGTGCTGCGACGACCCCCGCAAGGCGGTGGCCGAGAGGCATGCGCAGCCGGGTGAAGCAGCGTGTGCATCGAGTAGCAGTTGCTTGACGTGCGAGATCTCATGAGGAACCCCAGCGCGGCAAGGACGGCCAGAAGAATGGGTGCGTCGACCGCGGCCATTGGCGAGTGGTTGCAGAGGGCGGTGAGGTGGCTCCTAGAGGAGGTGAAGGGCATGCGCTTGGATCGGGTGGCTCACGACGAGTCCGCTGCCCTGCGGTGGTGCTCGAATGCGTGCAAGAACTTGATGAAGCTGCGACACTCGACCATGGCTTGGCTAGCTCCACACAGGAAGCCTCGTGTGTCTGCCTCATGTCTTGTGCGTCAGGTGCACCGACCGGTTGCGTGTGTTCGGCCCAACGTATGCTAAATGGATGGCGACCCAAACGGACAAAATCCATGTCCGTTTGGGTACCTGCGATATTGAGTTGGCCTTAGTGCATGATCATGGCCATCAGAGGAGACAGGGGCGAGATGGAGATGAAGCTTTCATCTGGATAGAGATGGAGCTTTTTTCCAAAGGAAGACAAGGTTTTTTGGTCAACCCTAGCAAGTCAGAGTGCATTAGACAATGCATTGCAGCTAGTGAGTAGGACTTGCTTGGCATTTGGCTGTACTTGCTAGTGCTAAGCATGAGATTTTCTTGCTGATTTATCTGACAATCAAACCTTTTTCTCCCTCCCTTGCTATGTTTTCCAAACAATAATGTATCTTGTGTGTTTCAGTTCCACAAAATAAAATAAAAAACAATTTGTGCATGTTTCTATTGAACGGAACACAAAGTTTTTTCTACCCTAACAAGTCAGAGTGCATTACAGAGATTTGCATGTTGGGATCTATTGAACTTGCCCAAAACTGCAACAAGTTGCTGACCATTCTTTGCTCTAGACAAATCAAACCGAAAAACCAACCTAATACAAGGGGGGTTGCATGCATAACATCCCAACACTAATGGCCTTTTATGTTTCCTTGTTGCAGGGATCAGCCCCCCCCCCCCCCCAAGTTGTCCAGAGAGAAAGGTGGCGCAGGGAAGTTTCAAGTGCTGATGGGGTGGTTTTGTGGTTCCTCAGAGCTCCATGTATCTGGCAGAAGATGGAGGAGAAGGAAGGGAGGGGTAGATGGGGGAGAAAGGGTGGAGGAAGAGCGGGAGGCTGATCTGGATAGGAAGGGAGGAAAGGCTGCAGAGGTTTTCTGGCGTGGGGTTCGCACTGGGTTGCGACAGATTAGTTGCATCGGATACTGAACGGGGGAGGAGGGGAATCTTGTCATGTGCGTGATCAGACCATTTCTTTTTCCTTTTTGGACAACAGTTGGCTATAGAGGAAGGGTCCACTGCCTTATTTAGATGTGTGCCCTGGACCACTAGCCAGCCAACAGTTGCTGGCTAGTCGCGTCCTTTTATACGACATGATGAAATTAATTGGATAATAACTACTGTTCCTTTTGTAATAAAAAACCGCTCTTCAGTCTAGCAAATTCTCATTCGTCCATGTCACTATCATTGTTTTCAACCGACAATAGATGGCTCAGATCAGCAGGCCAAGAGATGAACTCCCCGTGCTCCACGGCCCTCCCACTCACCAGCTAGCGGTGCTAGGACATGTGATGTCAACGGCTTAAAATTTTACATATATCACCGGTTGTAGTTTTGTCATTGCTGGTTGTAGCTTTTGTGATTGCCGGTTGCAGCAAAAACAGCTTCTGGTCTAGCTCGGGGCTTCTCTGGTAGTAGCAGAAAATCGACAACGGTTGTAGCTTTTCTAAACACTAGTTGCAGCTCTTCCGGTGACCGGTTCCAGCTTCTACGGAAGCCCATTGCAGCTTTCTCCCGTTCCAGCATTACTAGAACACAGTTCCAGCATCTCTCGGACACGATTCCAACATTGCTAGAACACGGTTCCGGCATGGCGCCCTTTTAGCTCCTCCGTCCGCCGGTTGTAGCTTCCAGGGTGGCCGGGTCTGGCGAGGCAGGCAGAGCTCCAGTGGCATGGATCCGAGCGGATCTGGCCGAGGGTGGCCGGACGTGCTGATTCTCGTGGCGGCGGCGCCCTAGGAGGCCTCCAGGCGGCGATGGGGTCCCCTGAGAGAGAGAGAGATGAGCGACGCGAGAAGAGAAAAAGGAGGGAAAAGGACAGGGGAGACGTGGATAAGAGAAAGACGTCTACGTGTGGGCCCTTTGACCGCGTGGCACGTGTGTGGACAAGGCGCCGGCCGAGCGTTCGGCCAGCGCGCCAAGCCCAAATGTTTTCCTTTCGCTTATGTACACATATACACTTGAAATAGCTTGCTCACCCAAATTTTGTGATGACATTGACATCATAGTCAGTGTGTGCTTCGCCACTGCTCCTAGTGCCTCCTTCCTCGACCCACCGTGGGACACCCCGAAATGGCAGAAGTGGAAGCGGAAGCGAAGCCCCTACAATCGAAACGTCTGCGAAGGAATCTCTCCTCATAAGCTGGTCGCCCCGTCTCATTCCCCATCTATCTCTACCCAAATCAAAACGGCATGCGACGACGGACGCAGCAGAAACCGAGGCACCATCAAGGGTAGAACCGGCGGTTACGAGGCATGGGCAGGATAATCTTCGCCTACTTGATCTGCGTGTGTTCCCCACGATACACCTGCAACCCTGGGTGTTGTGTCCCCTCTCCGTCTTTGTGTAAGGTTCTACCCACAACCTCTTCTTTGCGGCACATGTTGATCGTGCATGCCCCCCATCGATCTAGTTTTACAGATCCAGTTCTTAATCTAGAGACTAAAATTGTTGTCTCTGAAACTACACAACTGATCTATGCTGGAAAGTTGGTGTCTTGGTTGATGCAAACATTGAATTATAGAATTGTTTTGAGATGTTCAAACTTGATACGATCCTTATGTACCGAGATGATTGTTGTACTGAAATGTCACCCTTAAATTTTAACTGTCCTTCCAACGTTGTAGTTCAAACTCACATACATATGTACAAATGCCTACCAAGACGAAAACCATTGATGCCACCTATATTGCAACTATTTTTTTTGTACATGGAGCTAGATAAAATGCACTCTTACTTTCTTGTTCCCTGCTACAAGCTTAGCAGATGGTGTGTGCGTATCCATGAATTTCTATATTAACATGAATGAATTGTCCAACTTTTGTGTATACATAGAACTTCACAGCCATGTCAGAATACCTACGTGGTCAGATTGTTTACTAATATACTTAGTTGATGAATTGTAATCTTCTCTTGCAGTTTGCTCCTGCAATCATTAGCGAGAGCTAGCAAACATCATAGGCCAGGATCCATCTGTGCCCACAATCATGTCATGTTGTAGGTACGATTCGTATGAACTTCCTCTTTACACTTAAAGGAGTTTAAATGCAATTGCTTCCTTGCTTAAGACTTAGTCGAGCTCTACGCTGTCAAAGCTTCTCAAAATATGAAAATAGATACCGAGATCATAGGGTCGCCCTTGATAAAGTTATTGGTAAAACATAATTATATTACATTGCTATGAAAACAGGTTCACCTTCCAAGTTCCATACCAGTCATATCATCAGAAAAAGCTTCTCAACTGATGGCACAAATCCACTTTGAATGCAGCTTGCTATAGGGCCTGTTTCACTGTGTGGGACTGCTTCGCTTCTTCAAATTCAGCTCCTCTCTAGAAAACGCAAGTCAAACGGGGTAGCTCCACGATATGCCACTCTGCAAAAAACCTAGAATCTAGGGTACAACTCCCTGTTTTTTGTGAAGCTCTACAAGGGGTGCTCCAAAAGAACTCTAGAAGCTCGAGTTGGGAGAAATTATCGACCACTGCCACCGGTAAGTGGATACCCCTTCGTTTTCCTCCACTCAACCAATCTAATAGATCCTTTCCACGAAATTTTCCATTCTTGAAGCTGGAGCTAGATGAAAGCCAAACATTCTCTTCGATAGACCTACAACTTCTATATGAAACTGCTCCAAAGTGGATTTGGTGAAGTGAAACTGATTTTCATGGAGCGGAGTAGTCCTAAACAGGCCCTAGAGGTGAGGAAATATTTGATAGTCACTAACAAACTATTTCGTGCGTACTAACTTGAGCAATGAAGCATTTGTAGGCATCCGAAAGCAATGACATGTTGTGCCTTACAGCTTTCGGCCACACAAATAGTGAGAGGTTTGTTCTCATCCATCGAATTAAAGTTCCAATTCAATTTCAAATAATTGTGACCTCTCAAGTTAGATTAGTTGCTCCCAGTGATATAGAAAATATTCAAACAAGGTATCACTCATGGATCTGCATACTTATTTAATTCATCGGCGGATGTTTTACTACAAAATTTTGTTTCGCAGGAACTCTAGTACAAAAAGAAAGAATTGGCTTCACTGAAGATGTAACATTATTCTAGTTAGCAGGCAAATTATACCATTCTTCTATATATTTATTAAAGAAAATTAAAATACATACAAAATTTGACATTAATTATATTCTCACTATTTATAATCAACACCAATATAAACTACTTTCACCAATTATGACTATCTACATGTATCACAATTTTCTGTTGATCTCTCACTTTACATTTTTTACGCGGCACTAGAAACAACAAGAACGCGGGAAACCTTCCATGATAAGTGGAGTAACGCGACTACAAAAAAAATATCAAGGTACCATGCATCACATAAATCTAAAACTTGTACCCAGCTCTTAGGAAATAACTTTCTGAACTAACCAACTAACCATACTATCCAGTTACTGCCTTCCTAATGGTGCTAAACAAAATTTGCAGCATGTAGGGCAGCATCAGGCTTTCCTAAATAGAAGATACATGCTTCAATGCTTTCCATGCCGGTTCCTGGATTGTAACTGAGAAACATTATCATACTTCTGTGTGTTCTTAGGGGTACAAAACTGCATAATATCATCATGTGTGACTACATATATTTGCATGAGATTTGTTGATATAATCTGCACAACTTCTGGATATTTGTCTAAAGTTTCTCATCCTACCATGGTGTGAATGTTTGGTCTGAATGTATTGCTAATTATTTATGGTTCACGTTTTGGTAGTAGATTGTGTAGTTTCATGGACAAATTCATGCTTCTGTTAACCATTTTGGATCTTTGTTTTTTGTTTACTCGCAAAATGCAGTGTCGTTGCTTTGTGATACGAAATCTAAGATAACCTTTGAAGAGTTATATCAATTTGATCTTAGATCTCTATATACTTTCTCAAAGTGTTCATTGCTGAAAGAAAATGGTATAACAGGTGTGTGAACGTGTTCTGTTTGCCCGTCACATTTGCTTTGTGTGCCATCATATGAATTTGTTGCATTTCCAGGGTGACACTGTGAAGTCTGAATGCTTTGAGTATGTTGGGAAATTAAGTCTAATCAGTTGGTGGATGAGATTACCCACTAATAAATTTTGAATCACTGCATATTTGTGAAACACATCGTACTATTTCAATTTATTTTCTTCTTCCATGTGTTGATGTTACTCCAAGCTGCTAGAAAGTACCGCGGCAACACACAGAGCATCATCTAGCATTAGCAATTACTCCTTATGTTATGAAATACTTGCAGTTTGGAGTTGTCTAAAAAAATATTTAATTTGTAGAAAAATGTATCAGCTCTACAACACTAAAGTAGATCCATTATAATATAATATATACTTGATTTTGTAGAAATAGCAATATTTTCTATAAAGTTGATCAAACTTAAGAGAAGTTTTGACTTAAAACAAACATAGAATTTCAACTATTTTGAAACGGACGGGTAGTTCCGGATGCATGCATGAATGCTTGAAGAAAAGGGAGAAATGGGTGATTGACCAATGCATGCACGCCTAGGCTCTTAACTACAGTAATAATCTCCTTAGGCGTCATATGCACATCTCCTTAGGCGCATATGCACGTGGACGGAGGGAGTGGTGTTTTCTGTATAGCGAAACATAGGGCACCATGCTTGCGCATACCAATTTCATTGATTTTAAGTACACATGAATTTTCTTTACCGTTGCAATGCACGACATATGTGATAGTAAACACTAAAGTAATCTAGAGCATCGCTAGCCCTTCCCATAAAATTATTCTAAAAAACTTATTTTCTTCATTAACACTATTTATCCCAACTAACATCATCCTCGACATGAGGCACCTCGCCCGTAGCTCCTTCCACGGCTACGACATGTGACCTCCCCCGCACCGAGATCCATCCATAGATCATCCACCTTGTGGCCGTCTCCACCTAGTCATGCTAGAGAGAAGGAGGTCAACAAAGGACCAGAACTATAGTAAGAAGACTCAAACAGCAGCAAGAAGTATATATAGCCGAAAATTTCAAATGCGAGAGAGGGAAGTATTGTGCGTGAGAGAGCAGTCAACCATCCTCATGACTGTTTTTTTTTCTTGCCTAGTCATCCTCACAACTAGGTCTCACTGATCAATTTTGTTGTTAGACGCAAGTGATATTCAAATCAGTACTATTTGTTACTCACCGGCCTCTAGTCGTCCCATGGTTGGTTCCAAACCATGAAGGTTGCAAGTAGGCAATTGGTGTGTTGAATTCTGCCCCCGCTATTAAAAGTGACTAAGCAGAACCCGGGAAGGGGGGGAGGGACTGTGCTTAACCTAATCGAACAAGAAGGGGAACAACGACGGTGATGAGCTTGTAGTTTGCGAGGGGCCAATGACCGAGAGGTGGCTGTAGGAAGGGTATCAAGGTTGTATGGCGGGGGTCGGGCAACGATGACCAATGGGTGGGGTAGGCATGGTAGTGAGGTCACGCGAGCATCGCTGTCGTCAGGTGATTTTCCTTTTCCACAAATGATTTTTGGACAGTTTAAAAAAAATATTATTGCAAAAAATACGTTCATGAACTCTAATAAATGTTTAGAAAGTTTTCAAATGTTCAGGAAAAAGCATCCTATGTTTTATAAAATATACAAAAAATACACATATGAAAATTCCACGATTTCTAACATATTTCATGATTTTTTTAAACATCATGAATTTTAAAATATTCAAATGAATTATAATATATTCATGCTTTAAAATTTATATGTGTGTTAGAATGGAGCCAAAAAAAGACGAGCAGAGAAAAAGAATCCAGCGAAACCAGTAGAGAAATAACCAAAAGGCCGAAATAAAAACTGGTGGACGCAACAACCAGCCACGCTACTTGGTCTGGCCCATCATGCGAAAGAATGGGAAATTGCTAAAATTTTGAATAGGAATTTGCGAGAGCAACTAGTTGATGAGTGCTCCTTCGAGAGCCTCCCGACGATCACTTGGGAAGCGCGTTCTCAGTCATCGTTGCGTGTCGCATTTTGGACGCCTCCTCCGAAATTTCTTTTTATCTTTCGCATGGGTATTCGGCTTTTTATTTGGTTTTTTCAGCTTTTCGGTTTTTCATCTGTCTTTCTTAGCTTTTCGACAAAAAGGAATTCTGAAAAAAAATTACTGAATAAACGCGTTTTTTTACTACCGTAAGATATACGGTTTAGCTTCCGTGAGAGGCACAACCGTGCCCTCAAAATGAAAAAAAACGTATTTTTTTCTTCCGTAAGAGGCATAATTTTGCTTTCGCAAGAGGCGCGCCGTGTCTCTCAGAAACGAAAACAAACGTGTTTTCTCTCTTTTTTTTCTCTTCCGTGAGAGGCACGGTTTGGCATCTGCGGGAGGTACAGCCATGTCACTCGAAAACGGCTCTCCGAAAAGAAAAAACGTAGTTTAAGAGATAAAACATATTCTTTTCAAAACAGACAAAAAACACTAAAACACACAGATTGCGACAAGTGACGCATATCACTTATCATAACGTGGAAAGGTGGGAGCGATCTTTGGAAGAATACTATTTAATTAATGATTTCGGGGAATTGCTTCAGTTCGAAGACAGGAGGCCCATTCGGTGGTACACCTGTCTCGGCCGTAAAAAGCTCCTGCCCGAAAAAAAACTCAACTGAACAAGAGAAGGGGAACAGCGCACCTCAAAAAGAAAAGAGAGAGAGAGAGAAGGGGAACAGCGGGGCGGCGGCGGCGGTGAGCTGCAGGCTGCGCGCGTGGTGGAGGAAGGGCAGCAAGCTAACACGGTCGACGGCCGGCTGTCGGGAGCAGCATCATCGTCGGGCAAAGGTGTGGCCTTCTTCCTCGGCGTCTTTCTCAGGCAAGCCCTTTGAATCCCGGTCGGATTCAGCCAGCCCAGGATGGCGTCTTTCTCAAGCGAATTCGCTCTTTTTTCTATCATATAGTCAGATCTTGGCCAGTGCTCGCTCGCCGTTCTAAAAATTGAGCCGCTTCGATTCGTGCTGCCCACGAGGGACGAGGCATGCCATCGCCGCTGAGGAACATGCCGGCGGTGGCCCCCGCGGCGACGGAGTGCCGGCTCAGCGGAAAAGCGGGTGCCAAGCAAGGCATCATCCGCGGCAATGATCACAAGTGCTTCGTGCGCCTGCACGGCGACCTGATCGTCAGCTACCGGATGCGCGCGGTGGGAGGGTCCAAGAGACCCACGCTCCTGCACGAGGAGGCTCCCAAGAAATTCGACAAACTCTTTGAGCTCTTCGATCCCGACGCCTTCTTCCAGAGCTACCTGGCCTGCCGCGACGCCATCCACCAGATGCTCGCGCAGACGCCGCTCGTCGGCGAGTTCGACCTCGCCCCCGATAACTGGGACGACTTCCTGCCCCACGATCTGGCCACTTTCACGGTGGGCGCGGCTCGGCGCGACGCCGATGAACATGGGAGAGTCGACCTTCGCTACAGCGTCGACATCGATCTCACCATCTGGGTGAAGGTCTTCTACAGCGAGCCCAAGGCGCTGCTCCTCGCCTGCAACCAGCGTGCCGCGGTGACACGGTGCCTGTTCGCGGCGACGCCGACCGACTGCTGTGTGTGCATGGAGGATTTCGTGGCGCCGAGAGACAGCGACACCACCGTGAGGCTGCCGTGCTCCCACGCCTTCCACCGCGCCTGCATTTTGCCGTGGCTTTACAAGGCGTCCACATGCCCAAAGTGTCGCCATGGCTTGGCCAAGTACCTTGATGCCGCCACCGACACACCAATGGGGAAGTTCCCAGGCCTCCCCAAACCTTCCTGAATCCTGATCGGCCGACCCCCCCAATGGAGGAGTTCCTTCCAAGGATCAACAATTATATATAATCGTACTCCTGATGTTCTATTCTAGTTGTATTCCTTGTGGGCATGTCCAAGGATCATCTTTCCTGCAGAGATTGTTAAAGCAGTGTTGTAACAACGGTACATATGCGAAATGACTTGTATTAGTTTGGAGTACCAGCATCTGCATATCACATTGCCCAGTTTATTGTTTGCTTGTGCCCTCAATGTGGAAGAAGGTTCGAAAATAAGGGCAACATCAATGTATATGCACTGCAGGTTGTGGTTCAAAATAATGATGATCTTGAAAAGGTTGGGTTTGTTTCTTCACTTTATCTGGGTATTTCTTTGGCCATGAACTGAGCATGTCTACACCTTCTTGCAGGGAAAAGGTCGAATCCCTTGAGGAAGCTGTAAGTATTTCTTTATGCCATCTGCGAGCTTCTACTGGAGTAAAATCAAGATTCTTTTCTCGTGCTTGTTTGTATTGCTAATTTCCTGCTAAAATGAAGTTAAAAATGATTTCACAGACAGATAAGAACTACTATTTGTGAGCCATTATTATTCGGTCGTGAATGTGCAAATGGATTATTTCCTCAGCCCACCCATTTTTAAATCCCTATATTTTGTTGGAATGATTTTCCCATATTATATCCAATCCCAGGAGAAAGGAGGCTGGATATTGTTTGTTGGTTGCTGCCTATGATTCCCAGGCAGCGGGCCTACTGAAAATGATGAAATAGATCTTCCTTATTTACTAATAAGATGTGTTCCTGTTTTATACTCCCTCCGTTTCTAAATGTAAGTCTTTGTAGAGATTCCACTAGGTGGACTACATACGGAGCAAAATGAATGAATTCACACTTAAAATGCATCTATATGCATCCGTATGTAGTTCATAGTGGAATCTCTACAAAGACTTATATTTAGGAACGGAGGGAGTATAAATTTCTCTCTAGTTTCTGCTTATAGAGGATCGAAGAACAGAAATATAGGTTATAGTTTATGTGCTTATTTCTCTGGTTCGTGTAGATGATGTGTCCTTAGTTTGATGCGTGTTGAAGACTTCCATCTGTGTGCTGGAGTAGACCCCCGCATTATATCTTCCAAGATCCATCGTGTAAATCCTTAGCCTTCAGGTGGGCATTTTTGCCTTCTGGTCTTGGTTCCGTCACATAGTGCTTTGTGCTCTAAATGATATATTTGTAGAAGTCTGTCCTTTGGTTTTTGATTCAGTTCCTGTTTTTTGGTTACTTTAGTTTTTGGTCTATTTATATTCACGAACATTTTTTAAAATCTTCATGAAGATTTTTCAAAATTTGTGAACATTTCTTAAAATCTCTGATTTTTAGGTTGTGAATATTTTTGAAATTCTATGAAAAAATTTAAAATGAAAAATAGAAGTAAATTAAACCAATCTAAAAAGAAATAAAAACAAAATCGAAAATTAAGAAGCATACAAGAAAGAAATTAAAAAAAGTAAAAAACTGGCAGAGGAAACAACAACAATGAAATGAAAACAAAAAAGCAAACGAAATCCTTCTAGAGCCTTCTTAAAACCAGGAAACCCACTCGTGGCAGTCAGGCCAGCCCACCAACCCTCCCTCGTAATATTGCACCACACTCAGTGGCAACAAGCAATAAATAGGATTTACCCTAGAACAAGAACCAACCATGATTACTGTTGGGGATCATAGCAGAATTTTAAAATTTTCTACGCATCACCAAGATCCATCTATGGAGTCTACTAGCAACGAGGGGAAAGGAGTGCATCTACATACCCTTGTAGATCGCGAGCGGAAGCGTTCAAGTGAACGGGGTTGATGGAGTCGTACTCGACGTGATCCAAATCACCGATGACCGAGCGCCGAACGGACGGCACCTCCGCGTTCAACACACGTACGGAGCAGCGACGTCTCCTCCTTCCTGATCCAGCAAGGGGGGAGGAGAGGTTGATGGAGATCCAGCAGCACGACGGCGTGGTGATGGATGTAGCGGGATCCCGGCAGGGCTTCACCAAGCACAAGCGGGAGGGAGAGGTGTTGCAGGGGGGAGAGGGAGGCGCCAGGGGCTGTGGTGCTGCTGCCCTCCCTCCCCCCCCCCCCCACTATTTATAGGGTCCCCTGGGGGGCGCCGGCCCTGGGAGATCAGATCTCCAGGGGGCGGCGGCCAAGGGGGAAGGGGGGGTGGCTTCCCCCCCCCCCCCAAGCCAAGTGGGGCGCCCCCCACCCCTAGGGTTTCCAACCCTAAGCGCAGGGGAGGCCCAAGGGGGGGCGCCCCAGCCCACTAAGGGCTGGTTCCCTTCCCACTTCAGCCCATGGGGATAGGTGGCCCCACCCGGTGGACCCCGAGACCCTTCCGGTGGTCCCGGTACAATACCGATTACCCCCGAAACTTTCCCGGTGGCCGAAACTGGACTTTCTATATATAATTCTTCACCTCCGGACCATTCCGGAACTCCTCGTGACGTCCGGGATCTCATTCGGGACTCCGAACAACTTTCGGGTTTCCGCATACTAATATCTCTACAACCCTAGCGTCACCGAACCTTAAGTGTGTAGATCCTACGGGTTCGGGAGACATGCAGACATGACCGCGACGCCTCTCTGGTCAATAACCAACAGCGGGATCTGGATACCCATGTTGGCTCCCACATGTTCCACGATGATCTCATCGGATGAACCACGATGTCGAGGATTCAATCAATCCCGTATACAATTCCCTTTGTCAATCGGTATGTTACTTGCCCGAGATTCGATCGTCGGTATCCCAATACCTTGTTCAATCTCGTTACCGGCAAGTCTCTTTACTCGTACCGTAATGCATGATCCCGTGGCTAACTCCTTAGTCACATTGAGCTCATTATGATGATGCATTACCGAGTGGGCCCAGAGATACCTCTCCGTCAAACAGAGTGACAAATCCCAGTCTTGATTCGTGCCAACCCAACAGACACTTTCGGAGATACCCGTAGTGCACCTTTATAGCTACCCAGTTACGTTGTGACGTTTGGCACACTCAAAGCACTCCTACGGTATCCGGGAGTTGCACAATCTCATGGTCTAAGTAAATGATACTTGACAATTGGAAAAGCTCTAGCAAACGAACTACACGATCTTTGTGCTATGCTTAGGATTGGGTCTTGTCCATCACATCATTCTCCTAATGATGTGATCCCGTTATCAATGACATCCAATGTCCATAGTCAGGAAACCATGACTATCTGTTGATCAACGAGCTAGTCAACTAGAGGCTTACTAGGGACTCGTTGTGGTCTATGTATTCACACATGTATTACGATTTCTGGATAACACAATTATAGCATGAACAATAGACAATTATCATAAACAAGGAAATATAATAATAACCATTTTATTATTGCCTCTAGGGCATATTTCCAACAATTACATTTCGGCATGCGGCACAATAGGCCCAAGTAGTCGACGAAGTCCGCCGTCGAAGAGGAGGTCGAGCAGGAGGAATCCTCCCTCTCATCTGCTCTGATCTCCGAAGGAACCCTAGTCCGCCGCTAGGATAGGCGATGAAATTTGGCGACTACCTCTTCTCCTCAGTGGAAGTATCTAGCAATCAAGAAAGAGAGAAGAGAGATTGGATTAACGGAGTCCACAATCCCCCGGTTTGGGACCGTAGGACCGACCCACCCAAACTGCCCGTCGGTTGCCATGCCACACGTCAATGTTGTAAACATTCTACGCCCATTTTATTTCAAAGTACACACGCCACCCCGTTGCTAGTATCTTTTTTACTTTCTCATTTTGTGAGAAAAGGAAATCAACATGAGAATGCTAGCTTCAAAAAAAATGCTTTTTTACATGGAAAAGAAAATGCTAAGCAAACAATGATGAATCCGTTATGAGAACCTCCATTTCTTCTCTTCTAGGTTGGTTATTATTTTTATTTGAGGGATACACCGCCATGGCACCCCTCAACAAGTGATCTGGAGTTCCTTGGTATCAAATCACTAAGCTGGTTGTGCTTCCTACAAAAAAACTTGTTGTGTTCTGATGTTTTGTTGCCAGAAAAAACAAAGCCGATGATTTGCTGCAGAGGCAACCCCATTTGTAAATGGTTTATGCTAAGTATTCTACTATTTAAGGGAGGGGGTGGAATCATGCCACACCCATAATTAAGTTCACATGTGTGACTCATTTGATATTAAAAAAATCAAAGAATCATGGCAAAATATTGGTTTCACCAAAACAATAGAAAAACGACCACGGGTAACAGAAGAAGAAAAGAACATTGTCTAAATGGTCATGTGTAACATAAGAAAAAGACATACTAAGAGAGTTACGTGACTTAAAGCGAGCCCAAGGCGCTGCTCCTCGCGTGCGAGCGCGTCGCGGTCATTCGGTGCCTCTTCGCCATGACGTGCACCGAGTGCCCTATATGCATGAAGTATTTCGCGGCGCCGGCGAAAGGCAGTGACACAGTCGTGAGGCTGCCGTGCTCCCACAAATTCCACCGCGACTGCATCCTGCCGTGGTTTTACAAGGTGGCCAAGTGCCCGGTGTGTCGCCTCGATTTGGCCAAGTATCTTGTCGCCGCCACCGACACCCCAATGGGGAAGTTCCCCAGCCTCCCCAAACCTTCCTGATCGGTCGACCCTTCAATGGGAGAGTTCCAAGGATCAACAACTATATATAATCATACTCCTGATGTTCTAGTTGTATTCCTTATGTTGTGGGCATGTATACGGAAGATCTTTCCCCTCCTGCAGAGATTGTTAAAGTAGTGTGGTAACACTAGTGCGATGGTAAGTATGGCAAATGATTTTTAGTTTGAAGTAACAACATCTGCATATCCTTCTGTGCAATCAGCCAATCATATTGTCCAGTGTACTACTTGCTACTGTCCTCAATGTGGAAGAAGGTTTAAACATAAGGGACCATCAATGTCTATGCACCAGATGCAGGTTGTGGTTTCAAACAATGATCTTGAAAAGGTTTGATTTGTTCTTCACTTTGTCTATGTATTTTGTCTGGCCATGAACTGAACATGTTGCATGTCTGCAGCCCCTTGCAGGGAAAAGGTTGAATCCCTTGAGGAATTTGTAAGTAATTCTTCATTTTTTGCTAGTGCCCTCAATGTGGAAGAAGGTTTAAAAATAAGGGCACCATCAATGTATATGCACTGCAGGTTGTGGTTCCAAATAATGATCTTGAAAAGGTTGGGTTTGTTTCTTCACTTTGTACATTTTGTCTGGCCATGAACTGAGCATGTCTACAACATCTTGCAGGGAAAAGGTCGAATCTCTTGAGGAAGCTGGAAGTAATTCTTTATGCCATCTGCGAGCTTCCGGTGGAGTAAAAACAAGATTCTTTTCTCCTGCTTGTTTGTATTGCTAACTTCCTGCTAACATGTACTCCCTCTGTCCGAAATTACTTGTCGCAGAAATTGGTGTATCTAGGCATTTTAGTTCTAGATACATCCATTTGTGTCCATTTCCACGACAAGTAATTCGGGGCAGAGGGAGTAGTTAAAACTGATTTCACATATTAGCAGCGTCAAGCATTGGTACAGATCAGTACTATTTGTGAGCCATTGTTAGCATATAACAAATGAGATGGGACAAAATCAGCTCTCCTTCTCAGTCGTGAATGCGCAAATGGATTGTTTCCTCAGCCTACCGCACACATCAAGCGCATCTCTGAAATCATCTAGCTGGGCCTGGCTCCTCTGGCCGACCCCTTCATACTCTGAATGATGGAGAAGCTCATTGAAATCACCTATGACAACCCACGGATCACCCGTCGTCGCTGCCAAGTGCAGTGTATCCCATGTTTTATATCTTTCAGGAACTTGTGCTTTGCCATATATGCAAGAGAGCCTCCAAGGAACAGGTCCAAGGTCCGAAATCTTTGCATCAATGTGATATCTCGAATAACCAGAAACTTTAAGTTTTATTTCATCATTCCAATAAATTACAAGGCCCCCACTTCTACGGCTACTGCTAACTGAAAAGGATTTATTGTAACCAAAAGTAAGAGCTAAAACTTCAGCACGTGCACTTTGCAATTGAGTCTCCACTAAACACAACACGGCCGGGGGAAATTTGGTCGCTAACTCGCGAACCTCTCGAACTGTCGCGGGGTTGCCCAAACCGCGATAATTCCAACATATGATACTCATTGTTCCCGGCGGTCTTCCTCGAGGGGAGCCGCCGATGCATCATTCTCTACTGCGTTCATGTCCACGGTCCACGCTCACTGGTGTACCGTCCTCGGCACGAGATTTCTGTTCGTTGGCGTTTTTCTGTGGAGTTCCCTTCGGATCCATTGCACATATTTTATTATGAAAATTGTGAAAAGTTCATTGATAGGAAAAGGGCTTTCTTTCTAAAGAAAGATGCTTGCTAATTTGATTAATATTAATATCGGAAGATCGAATGAATTTATGCTTCACTAATTGAATGATAAATGACTACAAGCAAAGGAGATAGACGGTTTAAACAAAAAAAATACCCAAAATTTCAAACATGTATCTAGAATTACTGGAAAACTACAAACAAAAATAGTGAAAATAAGCTTGTTAGGAGCCCATCCAAAATCGTTTCTCGAACTGATCATCTATGGCTGCCACCTTTGCCCCTTTTTCTGCTACCACAAGCGCGCCAACTAAGGGCGTGGAATCGTCAGTATTTTTATCAGTAGAAACCGAATCGTCTGCTAGTCTTTTACCAAGCACACCACCATCACCCCCATGGGCGAGTTGGCTTGTTGTTACCACTGCTGTGGGCGCTCCTCCATCATTTTCCTGGTTGTGATCATCTTGATATACTGCATTGAAACGCCAAGAAGAAGGGTACACATTGTCACCCCTTCCTCTGCCTCTTCCAAAACCTCCATCTCCATTGCCTCGCCATCTGCCGAAAGAACTTTCATTAGCAGCAAAACATCCCCCCCCCCCCCCCCCCCGACGCACAGCCTCCTGACCTTCCACTTCCAAGACCTCCATCTGCAAGTATGAAATTTCCCCACTCCAGGTTATCCTCATTATGCTTGCCATTACCACATTCTTCATACCAATGGCCCATAAGGCCGCAAAAACCACAAAACATTGGCAGTTTTTCATATTTCACTTGGTACCACTCTTTCTTACCATCCTTTGTCATTGATACAAAGCGTGTAATCTTCTTGTCCACTTTCATGCTAACCTTTACCCTAACAAACTTGCCCACAAAGCCAGCACCTCGCACAGTCTACTCATGAAGGTAATTATCAGGTAGCTTATGGACTTGCGCCCATACTGTGATCTTGTCCAATACCACCGATCTTGGGTTAGCAAAACCATCATATTCCACGCGGAACGCATATCCGCAAAGAGTGCGCTAGGACTAAACCCTCTAATTGTGTGCACTTTCGCAATTGCCAGCCACTTGGCTTTCACCGGTGGTTCAGTTACCTCTTCCCAGGCAAAGCCCTCATCATCTTCCTCGTGGAGGTTCAGCCGCTCAAAAAGCTCATCGACCGGGTCGGCATATCCGCTACCCTCGCCGGTCTCCATCCGATCGCCTTGCGAACAAACTCAGAAACCCTAGCTCTCTGCAAGCGAGACACCCGATTGCTGAACAGGATCGCCGGAAGCGAAGAACGGCCCGATAAAAAACTCACGGTGATGAGATCGCCGGAGGACAGAGAAACCCTAGTCTTGCTATAGGGGAAAGAGATTAATCATGTTTGTTTGGTTTTTATTTGACACAAGATTAATTATGTTTATTTTGTTGGAGGAAACTGTAAACCTTTATTTAGTATCAATGGTCATCAGAATACACAGATTATATCCGGCATAACAGAGAGCCACACATGGCGCCCAAAAGGTAAAGTAGAAGTCGCCTTAGCGAGAGAGTGAGCTTCTCCATTGTGCTCCCGCTTCTCGTGAATGATCTTGTGCACTCCAAATAACGTTCGGTGATGACTAATTTCTCGGAGGATGGTGGCATAGCGACAGGGAGCCGCGGTGTTGATATTTGCTAGAACTTCAGCACAGTCAGAGGCAATGCAAAAAGAGTTAATGTGAAGGTCTGTAGCAAGAGCCAATGCTTCGTTGCAAGCTTGCGCCTCGAGCGTCGCCGGGTCGATGAAGCCATCGAAAACGATCGCGGAAGCTCCAAGGTAATTGCCATACTTGTCCTGGCAGACTACTGCTGCTGCTCTGCGAGAACCACTCCTGGAGATACCACCTTCGACGTTAAACTTCGCGTCATGCTCATCAGGTGGCAGCCAACCCATTTGTGGAACCAATTGTGAAGACGTATGCTGGATACCCAATGTTACATGCAGGCCCTGATATGCATGCATGCACTGTGTTGAACATACATGTCCTTAGGCAAAACTGAAGAACGAACATGAACAGCCTCCAAGTCCTCTAGAAATTTTTTGACGAAGCAGGAGGTGCTCATAGGGCTTTGAAATTGTTCATCATGTATAGCCCGTCTCCTAGCCCACCAGATTGCCCACATAGTCACCAGCATATGGGTGCTAATGTCCGAAGGGACCGTGTCCAAAAGCCAGAACATCCATAGCTTTGCGTCCTCTATACGGCTTGAAATGATCACTTCCATTAGCTCCTCGTCCGTTAAAGCCCACACACATCTGGCCATCCAACTATCAAAGAGGGAATGTCGCCATGAGTCAAAAGACGAGTTGCATATAGAGCATACCGCGTTATCTGCCATCTTCCTGTGATACCGGACGTCACCCGTGGGGAGAGACGTTTGAGCGAGCCGCCAAGCAAAGACTTTGATTTTTGATGGTACATTCATGCCCCACAACTTCTTCCATGAGTTCCGGTCAGCATCCACACGGGAATGGCCCGGTACATGCTCTAGCCAGTCGGTCCGCTGTTTATTTGTTGTTGCTGAAAGCAATCTGTATGCAGATCTCACAGTAAAGACCCCTCGGTTTTCATAATGCCATGACAAAAAGTCCTCCTGTACTCTTGAGCTGAGGGGGATATTCAGAATTATCTCCTTGTCCATGTCAAGAATGTATTCATCAAGCTTTGCTACATCCCATGAAGCGGTACTGTGATCAATAAGATCTGTAACTTTCTGTGGTGGGTTCAAAGACTTGTGACAAATAGGCCGCAACATGTGATACCTAGGAAGCCAATTATCAAGCCAAATATTGGTATATTCCCCGTTGCCAATACGATTTATAAGTCCCAACACTTGAGTGTGTCTCTTCCCTCCACTATGGACCGCCAAACCCGCGAGGGATTATTACCCAATTCCGCCTCAAATATAGTGTGTGTAGGGTAGTAGACGGCCTTGAGGATCCGGGCACTTAGCGAAGTAGGGTCCTGTAGAATACGCCACGCTTGACATGCAAACAAAGCAAGGTTAAAAGGCTCAATATCGTGAAAACCCATACCTCCCATAAATTTGGGTTGTGTCATGACTTCCCATGAAACCCAAGTTGTCTTCCTCTCACCCTTTTTAGATCCCCACCAAAATTTCCTTAAGAGTCCATTGATGTGTTGACACAGTCCTCGAGGGAGCTTGAAACAAGCCATAGAATATGTTGGAATTGCTTGAGCAACGGATTTAATCAATACTTCCTTACCATCTACGGGGAGTGCTTTCTCCATCCATCCTTGCACCTGTTTCCAGATCCTATCTTTCAAATATTTGAAGGAGCCCTCCTTGGCTCTTCCCACATCAGAGGGGAGATGAAGGAAATATGCCCTAGAGGCAATAATAAAGTTATTATTTATTTCCTTATATCATGATAAATGTTTATTATTCATGCTAGAATTGTATTAACCGGAAACATAATACATGTGTGAATACATAGACAAACAGAGTGTCACTAGTATGCCTCTACTTGACTAGCTCGTTAATCAAAGATGGTTATGTTTCCTAGCCATAGACATAAGTTGTCATTTGATTAACGAGATCACCTCATTAGGAGAATGACGTGATTGACTTGACCCATTCCGTTAGCTTAGCACCCGATCGTTTAGTATGTTGCTATTGCTTTCTTCATGACTTATACATGTTCCTCTGACTATGAGATTATGCAACTCCCGTTTACCGGAGGAACACTTTGTGTGCTACCAAACGTCACAACGTAAATGGGTGATTATAAAGGTGCTCTACAGGTGTCTCCAAAGGTACTTGTTGGGTTGGCGTATTTTGAGATTAGGATTTGTCACTCCGATTGTCGGAGAGGTATCTCTGGGCCCACTCGGTAATGCACATCACTATAAGCCTTGCAAGCATTGTGACTAATGAATTAGTTGCGGGATGATGTATTACGGAACGAGTAAAGAAACTTTCCAGTTACGAGATTGAACTAGGTATCGAGATACCGACGATCGAATCTCGGGCAAGTAACATACCAATGACAAAGGGAACAACGTATGTTGTTATGCGGTCTGACCGATAAAGATCTTCGTAGAATATGTGGGAGCCAATATGGGCATCCAGGTCCCGCTATTGGTTATTGACCGGAGAGGTGTCTCGGTCATGTCTACATAGTTCTCGAACCCGTAGGGTCCGCACGCTTAACGTTACGATGACAGTTTTATTGAGTTTTGATGTACCGAAGGAGTTCGGAGTCCCGGATGAGATCGGGGACATGACGAGGAGTCTCGAAATGGCCGAGACGTAAAGATCAATATATTGGACGACTATATTCGGACTTCGGAAAGGTTCCGAGTGATTCGGGTATTTTTCGGAGTACCGGAGAGTTACGGGAATACGTATTGGGCCTTATTGGGCCATACGGGAAAGAAGGAAAAGGGCCTCAAGGGTGGCCGCACCCCTCCCCTTGGTCTGGTCCGAATTGGACTAGGGAAAGGGGGCGCCCCCTTCCTTCCTTCTCTTTTTCCCTTCCTCTTTTCCTATTCCATATGGGAGGTGGAATCCTACTAGGACTAGGGAGTCCTAGTAGGACTCCACACTTGGTGCGCCCCCTCCTAGGGCCGGCCTCCTCCTCCCTTGCTCCTTTATATACGGGGGCAGGGGGCACCCCATAGACACAACAATTGATCCTTGAGATCTCTTAGCCGTGTGCGGTGCCCCCCTCCACCATATTACACCTCGATAATACCGTTGTGGTGCTTAGGCGAAGCCCTGCGTCGGTAGAACATCATCATCGTCACCACGCCGTCGTGCTGACGAAACTCTCCCTCAACACTCGGCTGGATCGGAGTTCGAGGGACGTCATCGAGCTGAACGTGTGTAGAACTCGGAGGTGCCGTACGTTCGGTAGTTGATCGGTCGGATCGTGAAGACGTACGGCTACATCAACCGCGTTGTGATAACGCTTCCGCTGTCGGTCTACGAGGGTACGTAGACAACACTCTTCCCTCTCGTTGCTATGCATCACCATGATCTTGCGTGTGCGTAGGAATTTTTTTGAAATTACTACGTTCCCCAACAGGAGACCCAAATACTTCTTCGACAACTTTTCATTCTGCACATCTAGAATTTGCTTCACATCTTGTCTCAACGAATCAGAACAACCCTTACTAAAAAAAGATAGAAAACTTATCTTTATTCACCCGCTGTCCGGAAGCATCACAATATTTTTTTCAGCAAAGAATCAACCCTTGTAGCCATGTCAGGGATAGCATTAAAGAAAAGTAGACTGTCGTCCGCAAAAAGGAGATGGTTCACTTTTGGAGCCTCATGAGCCACTTTGATGCCACACAATTTCTTCGCGGAAACAAAGTTCAACAATGCGAGCTTCGACCTCTTTTTCTTGTGCATTCGGCGCCGTCCTAATTGGTACTGCACGTAGTATCTCGAGCCGGCTGCGAAGCTGCCGTAGCTCCATACGGACCGAGCCAAAATTAAGTGGCTCGTCCCCAGCGCTGCAAACATCCTGCAACTGTAGATAGCTTTTCTGAAAATCATGTTTTTAGTGGTAATTAATCATGTTTGTTAGTTGTGCAAGTGTTGCCTCTTTATTCATCACAATTCCCGACAATATCCAAGTCCAGCTACAATCTGGCACAACCCGATTATATACGTACCGGGCCAGGCCCATCACAGACCAGGCACGCCAGGACGGGCCCATTTGGCCAGGTTTGGACTCGACCGGACCGAAGCGAACGAAGCGCGCGAGCCACACTCTGCGGCGGCCGCTGCCCTCTCGCTCATCTCACTCCCCGAGGTGGCGGCTGCCCCAGCGCCGCCTCCTCCCCGTCGACCACCTCCGGCCGGGCTGCCTCCCCGCTTCTCCACCGCCGAGCAAGGAGCAACCCCTGCTCCGCCCCGCTTCTCCAGCCCTGCTTGTTCGATTAGCAGCTGCACCGCCGCCTCCCCGTTCCCCAGAAAGGTAACGCTCCATCCCACCTTCACCCTCCCCAGCCCCTGCTGCACCATGTTCCGGCCAATTTTTCCCCAGAAATTTCTCGCAATATAACTGCAATTGGTCATTTGGTCTAGTGATCGTGATGGTTGCTTGCTTCGCTTGCTTGCGATTAGTCTAGTCTTAGTCTATGCAGCAGGTGCACGCTCGCAAGGTGTTTGCGATAATGCCTCTATGAAAGTTGGAATGTCAATTTGTTCAGCCAATGTAGAATTCTATGTTCCACAGCATATATAGGAGCCTATGGACCTTCAACTTTGTTCATTAAATTTAGAAGAAGAAAAAATGTATTATTCGTACACAAACAAAACATCTTTGGTTGAGGATGTTGGCATTGCGCGATTAAATTGAAAAGAAAATGCTCTCATCAGATTAGCGTATACGGTGTGCTTCAATTCATGCATCCAAGACGTCTTCTCTTCTGTACGGAGAAAGAGAAGCTGACTTGCATTCACGGCTGGTGACGATTCTTTCTGTTCCATAGTTTAAAAGGCAGCCTTTTTTTTTTTGCACTGGACAACCAAGTATTCTGTCAGGGTTAATTTTAATTTAGGATGCTGTTCTGCACTTTTGCTTATTATACGCTCCTCCTTTTGCCCATTTTATCTCCTTAGGCAATGTACTCTGTTTCTTCTCAGGTCCAGCTTGATTCGAGCTTCCTGGACAGCCACGAGGCATGCCTTGGCCGCCGTTGAGCAGAATGCCGCCGGTGGCTGCGGCGGCGACAGAGTGCCGTCTCAGCGGAGAAGGGAGTATCAAGCGAGACATCATCATCAACCCGAGCAAAGGTCGCAGGTGCCGCGTGCTACCTGCTGGCACGCCACACACTGCAAGCAGTGGGAGGGCCCAGGACACCCACCCTCCTGCACAATGATGCTCCAAGGAAATTCAACCAAGCCTTTGAGCTCTCCAATCCCGACGCCTTCTTCCAAAGCTACTCGGTCTGCCGTGACACCATCCATCAGATGCTCGCGCAGACGCCGCTCCTCCGCGACATCGACCTTGCTGCCGACAACTGGGACTGCTACCTTCCCCATGATCTGGCCAAGTTCATGGCGGACGGGTCCCGCCGTGACACCGACGAGCACGATGGCGTCACCCTCCGCTACAACATGGAAATGTCTTTGACCATCTGGGTGGAGGTCATCTACAGAGAGCCCAAGGCGCTGCTCCTGGCGTGCGACGAGCGTGCCACGGTGACTCGATGCCTATTCGCAGCAACGCCGACCGACTGCCCTATATGCATGGAGGATTTCGCCAGCGACGACAGTGACACCACCGTGAGGGTGAGGCTGCCGTGCTCCCACTGCTTCCACCGCGGCTGCATCTTGCCGTGGTTCTACAAGGTGGCCAAGTGCCCAAAGTGTCGCCATGACTTGGGCAAGTACCTTGTCGCCGCCACCGACACCCCAATGGGTAAGTTCCCTGGACGACTCTGATCGGTCGATCCGAAGCATGATGTTCCAAGGATCAAGGGTACTAACCGTGCTATCAGGCTATGCAATCCTATACATGCTTACGAATCCTGCAGCCGCGAGCAGATAGAGACTAGTTGATGATATAACATGTAGAGGATGACTTGTATATGCAGTGACTCTCTTCTTAGTATCATGTGGTCAAATGGATCATCTTTTGGTATCTACCGGTCAATTGGACCCTCGGCAAAATCCAACTGCTGGTGTTTCTTCTGGACAGCAAGTGTGTGCTGTAGTGGGTTTCATTCAGAGGGCAAATACGTAAACCTGGCATTGAATGGCTTAGCCAGGCTTCAGGTGCGCATTTTTTGCCTCGTGGTTTTGGTTTACAAGATCAGATAGTGCCTCTGCATGCTTTTGTGCTGTGAAATGATTATTTTGTTATCCTGTTAATCATCTTGCTGTAATTGCCAAATAGTATATGCAGTAGATTGTAAAATTTATCAAGCATATATCCTCTTCCATTTCATCATCTAATAAGTTCAGCACGGCAAGAGCCAGAAAGCAGTTAGAAGACAAACTAGCTAGTACATAAACTGCCTACTTCGGTACAAACCCCCTGCAATACGTATAAAGGGAATCGAACCCAAGACCACTTAAAACATTAAGTGCGTCCACAACCACTGCGACAGCATGCAGCTGGTGAATGATTTAAAGCTAGACACCTTAAGTAATGCACGGGCTGGGAATTTTATTAAAGATTTTAGCAACACTTTGTGAACTGGTCCTTTTTCCATAATATCTTTTTATTTGTTAATTTTCCTTTTCATGTTACATTTCTTCTTTCTTTTTCAAAAAATGGTCGCACTTTCAAAATGTTGTTCAAAAGTACAAAAGGTTCGTTATTTCCAAATTTTGTTCATAAATTAAAAAATAATTGCATTTCCGGAAAATTGTAAGGTAATTTCAAAAAATGTTTGTGTCTTTAAAAAATTGTTCAAAATGTCAAAATGTGAATAATTTTTCAAAAAGCACAAACAAACATTTTCTGAGGCACGGACAAAAAATTAAATTACATTTTTTCAGAAATGAGACTAAATAAATGATATCAAAAAAGTTTTCTAAATTTGTCCGAACTTTTTTTCAATTTGTGAACAATTATTTTGAAAATGAGAACATTTTTAAAATTCTGAACAAATTCCAATAGTCACCCGACAGGAGCGATGCCGTCGCTTAGTTGGGCAAGGCCTAAGATTTTTTTCTTTTCTTTTTTTTTTGGTTTTTCTCTTTTTTTCGTTAACTTATCTTTTCTCCTTTTTAAACTTTATTATTTGTTTGAAACCTGTCCAAAGAATTTAAATACCAAAATAACAGTTTTAAGTTACTATTTTAAATTATGATTTAAAATTCTTTTTTCATTTACATATTTATTAAATGCTTTAAAAAAGCATTTTTTGTTTTCAATTCTATCATTTTGTATTTATTAGTTATGTTAGAATCTTAAAATGACAGCTTTAAGTATCTATGTAAATTATGGTTTTAAATACATTTTCCCTTCAAAACTGGCATGGATGACTACTCGGACATGCTATGTTGAACATGGTGTTTTTTTGGACATTCTTGAAATGACCCCAACATTTGCTAGCAGCTGGAATGCCCATGGTAGGCATCCATGCCCCCAATACTTTTTCGATGGCCTTGTATGACCAATTCAAGGCACCAATCCAAGTTGCTTGGGTTTTCGACAAATTTTGTATTTTCTAAAGTTTTCTCGGTCAAAAAAGGTCGATAAATGGCTAGACGTGTCGCAACTTACATATGGTGTCAGAAATAGTTCAAACCTGCCATGGATGCCTACCATGGGCATGTCAACCTAGTGGCAAAAGTTGAGGTCATTTCAAGGATGTCCACGAAAACACCATGTTCAACGGAATGTGTTCAGGTTGGCCAGAAGGGTCCATTAGAGAGAACGTTGATTTTTGACATCCCTGAAATTTCAAACTCGCAAACCATGTACTTTTGAAAAATTATAAACTTTTTTAAACGCATACATTTTATAAATTTGTGAACAAGAAAATTCGAAAATTGGAACATTTTATGAAATTATAGAATTTTTTTTTTGAATTTTAAACAATATTTGAAAACAAGGACATTTTATGTTATGCCAAAAAAAATCAAAATTTTGAACAAGTTTCACAAAGGATAATAAAGTTCAAAAGTAGAACATGAGTTAACATAAAGAGAAGAAAAACGAAAAAATGCTTAGGCCCTAGAAAATAAGAAATGCTTTCAGAAAATGTTAGTATATTTGAAAAAATATTCCTAAATTTAAAAAATGTGTGTGTTTTCAAATAATGCTTGCCAATTTGAAAAAGTGTGTGCTTTTTAAATGTTCAGATTTTTTTCATGTTTTATAAAATGTTCACAAATTTGATAAATTATTTGTCTTTTTGAAAAAAAATCTGCAGTTTCAGAAAAATGTTTACAATTCTGAAAAAATGTTCTTAAAATTTGAAAAATATTCACGAAATCAAAGTATTTTTCGTTAAAAAGGTTCAGAAATTTGAAAAAAAAATTGCATTTCCAAAAGAAGTCCAAATTTTGAAAATGTTTCATATTTTGAAAATATTCCAATAGATGAAGAAACACGTTTTTTTAGCTATCAAAAACGCTTTAGCTAGAATGTCGGCCAGGTTGTACAATAACGATTTTTATATGCTACAATATGTATAATTAAAAAAAAACTATGACAGTACGTCCATTCTTGGTGATAAATAACTGCGCCACTTAAGTATCACCAGATTGTGATGGCTCTAGTGGCTATTAGCAATTTTACAACCCCTGGAGGTCCTGTGTTTGATGCCTAGTAAAGAACACTGTTTTTTTGGATTTTAAATCCGTGCTACTGTACATGGACAGATCTCGTCTGTTGATGTGTTCAGGGGGGGTTGTACCGAAGAAGAAGTGATATTGAAATGACAAACTAGCTAAATTATGTGTCGACTGTCTCAAACGAACTTGGTGTACAGAAATTTGATCTGGTTATGTTGAGAGACCGAAACCCCTTCTCCCGAGCATATTGCAGGTGTTTAGTCCATCCGAGATCAAAAGCCATGGAGAACACCTTTTTAGCTTCATCCGAAGCATTAGTTTCCAAATCAAAAGACATGGATCAGGCCACTTTTGTGTGGGCATGTTTCCTTCGTTCCAAAATATAATCGTGTATAACTTTTGTGTGGGTATGCTTCCTTCGTTTCAAAAGTTTTTTTTAGAAAAGTCGTTTCAAAAGTTTGACTTGCCCAAATTGCGCAACTTCATGTGAGGTTGACTAGATCATTCGATAATCACCTAGTTAGTAGTCAATATGTGAAAAATGCCAGGAATTGGCCTGCCAAACTTTTGCACCAAACCAGGCATTGCGCTGGAACATTCTCCCCTCAGAAATTCAAGGCTACAATGACTAATATCCCAAAGAAAAGCCACCCCTTCGTTTAGCTTGCTCAATAAGCGCAATCCGCGTCGCATTCGGACTCCAATTAAGCTGAAGACTTGCCTAACAAGACACACTAAAAAGGATGCTTCGATAATAACATGCTCAATTTTTTCTTTATGAACACGACAACACAAAGAACATACCCCAAAATGTTGCCCACACCGAAACACCTTCTCTTGAGCATGTCACGGGTATTTAGTCCATGCGAGCGCAAAAGCCATGGAGAACACCTTTAGCTTCATCCGAAGCTTCAGTTTCCAAATCAAAAGATAAGGACCAGGCCACTTTTGTGTGGGCATGCTTCCTTCCTTTCCAAAATATAATGTGTAAAGATTTTATTTTTCTGAATGTCAGGCCTCGTAAAGCTCGAGCAAGTTTGTCAAGAATCATTTAAGCATTAACACATCCAACTCTATATGCAAGAAAAGAAAAACTTCTAATCAAACGAGGCATTGATCTGAAACATTCTCCCCGGAACTTCAAGGCCACAATGGCTAATATCCCAAAGAAAAACTGTCCCAATAGAATGTTCATTCGGTTTGCTCAATAAGCGCAATCCGTGTCGCATTCAGACTGTAATAAAGATGAAGACTTGCCTAGCAAGACACACTAAAAAGGACGCTTGAATGATAACATGTTCATTTTTTTCTTTAGGAACACGACAACACAAATAACACACCCCAGACCTACGTCCACACCGAAATGCCTTATCCAAAGCATACGGCGGGTGTTTAATCCATCTGAGATCAAAAGCTATGGAAAACACCTTTAGCTTCATCTAAAGCTTCGGCTTCCAATTCAAAAGACATGGATTTGGACACTTTTCTATGGGCATGCTTCCTTCGTTTTCAAAATATAATGCGTATAGATTTTTTTTCGAACTTCAGACACCGTAAAGCTCAAGCAAGTTTGTCAAGAATCATATAAGCATTAACACATCCAACTATATGCATGCTTCCTCTACAAAGTGTTTCAGAAGGTACTCGAATGTTCTATAATATGATGGAAGCTTCCAAGAAGTCTGGAAGGTTCTGGAAATTTCTGAAGCATTTTGGTTGACTCCTACGGGGTAACCCCACGCTTTCTTGGGAAGCAAGGCAGCCTGGTGGGGCCAGGTCGGCCGAACCCCTCCTAGCTTGAAGGGCAAGACAAAGTGAGGTGGAGTCCTGGTAGGACTCCTCCCTGGTCGCCCCCTCCTCCATGGACACATATATACAGGGGACGAGGGAGCACACTAGAAAGCCCCCTGGCTGCCGTCCCCTCCCTAGTTGGCGACCGCTTCCCTCTACCCATCTACATTAGATCTAGTGTTCATCGTAAGGCTCCTGCAACTCCTTCTCGTAGTTCCCGCTGCTTCATTGTGTTGGTCGACAAGATATTGTGGTGTTGCTACTTCGATACATGTGAATACCTTGGAGGTGTCATAATCACCGACACTAGACCAGACGGATCATCACGGGATAAATTCTCCCGCCTGAGAGATACAACTTAGTTGTGGGAGTTGGAGGACTTCATCGACATCATCAATATCTCTGTTGCACTGACAATCATCAAGGGTATGATCTCGTTAACTGCACATCAATAATGATCTTGGCTGGTTCTTGCACGGTAAAGAAAATGCGTTTTGCAACACATTTCCCTACAAAATACACCAAAGTATCAAACCTCAATGGGTGTTTGCACTAGAAGTAATGTAGCCAGTAAGAGTTGGAGGTGCTCCGTACCTAAGAAGATGTAGGCAGCGGGCCACATTAAATCCTCTCCTTCGAGGCTGATCTAGATGGCCGAACGTTTTGAAAGTCGTACTTATTACGGGTGTGCTTTGGTTTGCTGCCAGAAATTGTTAAAGCAAAGACTTGCCAAACTGCCAGAAATTGTTAAAGCAAAGACTTGCCAAATTGCACAACTTTATGCAAGGCCGGCTAGATCATTTGATAGCCAATTAATTAGTAGTCAATATTTAAAAAATTGCCAAAAATTGGCTTGCAAAACTTTTGCACCAAACCAGACATTGCTCTAGAGCCTTCTCTAAGAAATTCGAGGCCACAATGATTAATATCCCAAAGAAAAGTCACATCTATGGAATGTGCTTTTACCTTGCTCAACAAGCACAATCCGCATCGCATTCGGACTCCAGTGAAGATGAAGACTTGCCTAGCAAGACACACTAAAAAGGGCGCTCGGAAAATAAAATGTTGAATTTCTTTAGAAACACAACAACACTGACACACCCCAAACCATTGCTCACACTGAATGCCTTCTCCCGAGCATGTTGCAGGTGTTTAGTCCATCTGATATCAAAAACCATGAAAAACACCTTTAACTTCATGGATCGGGCCACTTTTGTGTGGGCATGGTTCCTTCGTTCTCAAAATACATAGCGTCTACATTTTTTTTTCTTCCCAAACGTCATACCTGGTAAAGCTCGAGCAAATTTATCAAGAACCATATAAGCATTAATACATCCAACTTCAACATGAAAAAGAAAAATTAGTGGGAGCGAGGTAATACCTTTCAAAGAACAAGTGAGTTTTTTTTACGGATTCGGTAACAAACCAGTAAGTAGTCAATATTTGAAAAAATGCCAGACATTGACATGCCAAAGCTCTGCATCAAAGCAGGCATTGCTTCAAACATTCTCCCCAGGAATTTCCAAGCCACAATGACTAATATCCCAAAGAAAAACTGTCCCAATAGAAATTTTGTTCAGCTTGCTCAATAAGCAGAATCCGCGTCACATTCGGATTCCAATAAAGTTGAAGACTTGCCTAGTAGGACACACTAAAAAGGACGCTTAAATAATAGAATGCTCAATTTTTCTTTAGGAACACGACAACACAAAGAACACACCCGCATCGTATTCGGACTCCAATAAAGATGAAGACTTGCCTAGCAAGACACACTGAAAAGGACGATTGAATAATAGCATGCTCAATTTTTTCTTCATGAACACGACAACACAAAGAACATACCCCAAAATGTTGCCCACACCGAAACACCTTCTCTTGAGCATGTCACGGGTATTTAGTCCATGCGAGGCGCAAAAGCCATGGAGAACACATTTAGCTTAATCCGAAGCTTCAGTTTCCAAATCAAAAGATAAGGACCAGGCCACTTTTGTGTGGGCATGCTTCCTTCCTTTTCAAAATATAATGTGTATAGATTTATTTTTTCTGAATGTCAGGCCTCGTAAAGCTTGAGCAAGTTTGTCAATAATCATTTAAGCATTAACACATCCAACTCTATATGCAAGAAAAGAAAAACTTCTATATCAAACGAGGCATTGATCTGAAACATTCTCCCCGGAACTTCAAGGCCACAATGGCTAATATCACAAAGAAAAACTGTTCCAATAGAATGTTCATTCGGTTTTTGCTCAATAAGCGCAATCCATGTCGCATTCAGACTGTAATAAAGATGAAGACTTGCCTAGCAAGACACACTAAAAAGGACGCTCGAATGATAACATGTTCATTTTTTTCTTTAGGAACACGACAACACAAATAACACACCCCAAACCTACGTCCACACCGAAATGCCTTATCCAAAGCATACGACGTGTGTTTAATCCATCTGAGATCAAAAGCTATGGAAAACACCTTTAGCTTCATCCAAAGCTTCGGCTTCCAATTCAAAAGACATGGATCTGGACACTTTTCTGTGGGCATGCTTCCTTCGTTTCCAAAATATAATACGTATAGATTTTTTTTCGAACTTCAGACACCGTAAAGCTCGAGCAAGTTTGTCAAGAATCATATAAGAATTAACACATCCAACTCTATATGCATGCTTCCTCTACAAAGTGTTTCGGAAGGTACTCGAATGTTCTAAAATATGGTGGAAGCTTCCAAGAAGTCTGGAAGGTTCTGAAATTTTCTGAAGCATTTTGGTGGACTCCTACGGGGTAACCCCACGCTTTCTTGGGTGGCAAGGCAGCCTGGTGGGGCCAGGTCGGCCGAACCCCTCCTAGCTTGAAGGGCAAGACAAGTGAGGTGGAGTCCTGGTAGGACTCCTCCCTGGTCGCCCCCTCCTCCATGGACACATATATACAGGGGACGAGGGAGCACACCAGAAAGCCCCCTGACTGCCGCCCCCTCCCTAGTTGGCGATCGCTTCCCTCTACCCATCTACATTAAATCTAGTGTTCACCGTAAGGCTCCTGCAACTCCTTCTCGTAGTTCCCCGCTTCTTCATTGTGTTGGTCGACAAGATAGTGGTGTTTCTACTTCGATACATGTGAATACCTTGGAGGTGTCATTATAGCCGATGCTAGACCAGACGGATCATCACGAGGAGAAATTCTCCTGCCTGAGAGGTACAACCTAGTTGTGGGAGTTGGAGGACTTCATCAACATCATCAATATCTCCGTTGCACCGACAATCGTCAAGGGTATGATCTCGTTAACTGCACATCAATTATGATCTTGGCTGGTTCTTGCACGGTAAAGAAAATGCGTTTTGCGCAACACGTTTCCCTACAAAATACACCTAAGTATCAAATCTCAAAGGGTGTTTGCAATAGAAGTAATGTAGCCAGTAAGAGCTGGAGATGCTCCGTACCTAAGAAGATGTAGGCAGTAGGCCACATAAAATCCTCTCCTTCGAGGCTGATCTAGATGGCCTAATGTTTTGAAAGTCGTACTTATTACGGGTGTGCTTTGGTTTGCTGCCAGGAATTGTTAAAGCAAAGACTTGACAAACTGCCATAAATTGTTAAAGCAAAGACTTGCCAAATTGCACAACTTTATGCAAGGCCGGCTAAATCATTTGATAACCAATTAATTAGTAGCCAAATTTTAAAAATTGCCAGAAATTGGCTCGCAAAACTTTTCCACCAAACCAGACATTGCTCTAGAGCCTTCTCTAAGAAATTCGAGGCCACAATGATTAATATCCCAAAGAAAAGTCACATCTATGGAATGTGCTTTTACCTTGCTCAACAAGCACAATCCGCGTCGCATTCGGACTCGAGTGAAGATGAAGACTTGCCTAGCAAGACACACTAAAAGGGGTGCTCGGAAAATAAAATGCTCATTTTTTATTTAGAAACACTACAACACTGAGAACACACCCCAAACCATTGCTCACACCGAAATGCCTTCTCCCGAGCATGTTGCGGGTATTCAGTCCATCTGAGATCAAAAGCCATGAAAACCACCTTTAACTTCATGGATCGAGCCACTTTTGTGTGGGCATGGTTCCTTCGTACTCAAAATACATAGCGTCTACATTTTTTTCCTTCCCAAACGCCATACCTGGTAAAGCTCGAGCAAATTTACCAAGAACCATATAAGCATTAATACATCCAACTTCAACATGAAAAAGAAAAATTAGTGGGAACGAGGTAATACCTTTCAAAGAACAAGTGAGTGTTTTTTACGGATTCGGTAACAAACCAGAAAGTAGTCAATATTTGAAAAAAATGCCAGACATTGACATGCCAAACCTCTGCATCAAAGCAGGCATTGCTCTGAAAGATTCTCCCCGGAATTTCCAAGCCACAATGACTAATAGCCCAAAGAAAAACTGTCCCAATAGAATTTTTGTTCAGCTTGCTCAATAAGCAGAATCCGCGTCACATTCGGATTCCAATAAAGTTGAAGACTTGCCTAGCAAGACACACTAAAAAGGACGCTTGAATAATAGAATGCTCATTTTTTCTTTAGAAACACGACAACACAAAGAACACACTCCAAACCGGCACCCACACCAGAATGCCTTGTCCGAAGCATATCGCGGGTGTTAGTCTATCCGAGCGCAAAAGCCATGAAGAACGCCTTTAGCTTCATTCAAGGCTTCGGTTTCCAAATCCAAAGACATGGATCAGGCCACTTTATTCGGGTATGGTTCCTTCGTGTTCAAAATATATAGTGTCTACAGTTTTTTTTCTTCCCAAACGTCATACCGGTAAAGCACGAGCAAATATAAGCGTTAATACATCCAACTTCAACATGAAAAAAAAAATAGGGGGAGTGAGGTATGCCTTTCAAAGAACAAGTGAGTCTTTTTACGGGTTTATCTGCTACTTCATTCGTTCCTAAATATAAGTTTTTTAGATATTTGAATATGGACTACATACAGATGAATATAAATGTATTCTACAATATAGATCTTTTTTTAAATTTTTTTAATAACGGACTATATATAAAATAAAATGAGTGAACCTACGCTCTAAAATATGTCTAAATACATACGTTACGTATGTAAGAAAGGAAGCGCAGATTGTGACGCGATAAAGAAAGACCCATGCCGTGGCGATGAGGACGAGCGGCGGGCCACGTCAGCCCCGGGGCCCACGCCAGGTCCACGCCCCCCTTGGCAAGAAACCACGCACCCCCGCGGGCCCCACCCGCCGAAACCCCCACGCGCACCTCACCCTATCTCACGCCAGCCGTCCGATCCCGCCCACAGAACCCATCCGACGGCCGGATCCGCGCCCCCACGCGGTCGGCGCCCGGCTAGATCTACCCCGGGCAACCCACCCAGCGCCGCACCACCCGTCTCTCCCCCCCGCCCCGCCCACCGGAAGCCGCAGCGGCCACCGGATTCCCCACCCCCAACCCGGCGACCCACCCACGGTAAGGGAAAGGAAGGGAAGGCAGATAGCGGCGGAGGCGGCGGCTTAAAAGGGCCTCGAGCCCGTCCTGTACCCCCACCCCACCCCACCCCGAACCCTACCTCGCCGCCGTATCTCTGATCTGAAGAACCGGAGGAGCGCAGTGGAGTCCTAGTCCGTTCCCGCCTGCTCCCTTCTCCCCCCCGACCCCGCCGCGATGAGCCGCCGCAGGTATAATTCCTCCTAACCCCTCTTAAATCTCTCTGTCTTGAGGGTGCCTGCTTGAGTTGGATAAGCCATTTCTGCGCTCCAAGTTCAGTTATCTATCTGTGCTCAGGTTGCTTCGATTCGATCTGCTTGAGTTGGATCTGATTATCCGCTGCTTGCATACATGCCATGGTGTCACAGCGTAGAAATGGCGAGGGATTGAGTAGAAGCTAGAGTTCAGTTTCTTGTGCTAGGCTGGTTCGGTCGGCTTCAGTTTCATGCTTGAGCTCATCGTGTAGACATCCTAGCTATTCGGTGCTTGCATACATGTCATGGTGTCGCATCCTAGCTACAAATCGTGACGAACAGAGTCAGTAGAAGCTAGAGTTTTCCTTCTGTGGGATGGGATGGGATGGGAGCAATAGCGTGGCAGTGGTGGCCGTATATGTCTGTCTGCCTTGTGTAGAGCGTCCCTGGTAGCTAGGTTAGCAAAGTAGATCACATACTTGTTGTGCATAATTGGTTGGCGGCTTGGCGCCAAGTTTACACGAGATGGCCGTTAGCGTGCGAAAAGTTTGCCGTTTCGCGCGCTGGTCCCTGCTGCTGCTGCTTCATATTGATTGATGCATCTGCATCTTGTGCACACAGCTCTTGTTGAGTTATTACAAGTGTCCGAAGTAGCTATGTAATATGCTTGCGTAGTCAGGGGACAACCCTGTGTGATCTGATGCATTACATTTCGTGCTAGTGCAGCGCCGAAATGGTTGGAGATTCAGTAGGTCAGAGCTTTCCTTCAGTGCGTACTAATTAGTTGTAGTTGCCTGCATAGCCGTTACCGCTTGCTAGACGACAGAGCAAGTTACGTACTTGCTAAGTACTGGACATTTCTGTGCTCAGAGTCCACCCTTTTGCGCTCGAGCTTGCCCGTGCTACTTAAGACGTGTGCTTTAATTTGCCATGCACGCCTTGCATATTTAGTTAATAAGTACTATGCATGTAACTGCTACATATTTACATATTTGGAAACAGCCTGATATGATGCTTTCCGAAATGATAAAAATGAACTTTGAATGCCTGTCTAGTGCAACGCGTGTCTGCCAGCTGGATAACATCGTAAGTTGCATACTGACTGAACAAATGTTAGAAGTTTGATTTGCTGAGTGCTACAGACTAACGCTGCTTACCTAATAGGCACAACAAGCTTTGTGCCCAAGCTGTCATCATCCAGCCATTCTCAAGACTAATATGGCGATGCCTTAAGGTGCTTTTAATGCCATGGGATTATACTATGGCCTTGATGTTGCTGTATTCGGTAATGTCCGTTGTGGAGATTCCGAGAGTAACATTGGCGGTTTACAACCAGACCACGAGCCCGGAATGCAAATTTTTGTAGCAGCAGCAGCAGTGTTAGCTTCTCTCCATCATTGTTCGCTGCTGAGCCCTCATGTGGCTGCACCAGCAGCGTTCCTGGTTGGAGCAACGATGTGAAGCTGCATGGGTAAAGAGTCACAAAAGCATAATTATTCTTTAATAATTGTGGTATTGCTCCCAGTATTATTCAAGAAAAATAAAATTTTATAGACTGAATAAGATATCATACTCCAGATAGCAAGATCTACCAACACCTATCTTTTTAGTCATTTACATATCAGGTCATATGAGCTGGCAAATAAACTTTATTGCTACTAAATGGGAAAGCACCACTGGCAAGAGCACCTTTCTCCTAGATACTAATCTTTAGCATCTGTAAGGGTTTAAGACATGTTTTAACAATCCATCATCCATTTACAAGAAGTCGTTTCTATCAACGTAAAGGGTTCAAGTTTAATGTTTCAGGACAGGTTAATTCCATGAATACTGAACTAGTTTTTTTCCCCAGAGAAACAGAACATAATTATATTTATTTCATATTCTTGTAAGTTTCCATGCGCCATCAGTATTTATTGGTCCTGAGGAAACTCACACCCCTTTGTGATTTGCAACTTACTACTGCCAATGGTAATCCTTAATAGTTAACACTTCACCAGGAGAATAAAATGAGCACTGATAACATCTCCAGGTTGTTTTTACTTGTTAGTTGAAGGGCTTAGTGAATCATTGAGCTAATATTGGTGTAGATTGCTCTTTTCTTTTCTGGTGATATCTTTCCATGGTTTGGTTCTGCATGGTGTGTCATGAAAGAAATACATAGATTTGTCACACAATACTTTTTTTTCCCACCACCCATGCTCCCCCTCTGTACATATCTTTATTCCTCTTTTTTTCTGCTTATGTCTCAGGTCCATTTCACTTACCCTTGTGGATAACGTGGCTCGTTTTGAAGTTGCTTTTGTGCTAGCACAATCTAACTAGCTAGGTTAAGCTATACTCTTTGTTTACTTAGTGGTGTAAATCTGTAAAGAAAGTCAATACTTAGTTTTAGTCGAGCTTTGTGTAAAATATGGAAAGGAAGAGTGGAATGATACTGGATGAACATGTTCTGAAAGCTAATGATCGCAAGAGGAAACATGAGTCGTCTGTGAAGAGTACTGGCACAGATTATTTTGCTGAGGTCTCTCAGCATGCTGATGGTTCTGCTGTCCTTAAGAAGTCTAAAATGACCTCCTCTGCTGGTGATATTCTGGAGTGCTATAAGAACTTCAAGACAAGCGGTTTGCCCATGCGGGTGCTTTGTTACCACCAGGGTAAATGGAGGGACTTTCCAGAGCATGTTGTGAATCTGGTACAGCAGGACTTCCAGTTGAAGAGGCCAATTACTAATGCTGTATTGAAGAACCAGCAAGTCCTGTTGGACTTTATGCACATGGTCTGCATTGATTCTTCCATGACCACAAACAAGCCAATAGCATGGATTGATGTTCATGGTAACCGCTTTTTTCCAGAGTTATGTGCTGGACTGGTAGCATCTAAACCATCTCAGCATGGGAAAAGTGACCCCAGTGGTAAATCTGAAGCTGGTGAGTGTGCTGGGAATTTGATTTTGACAGCTGGAGCTGAAAGCTCGAGTTCAGATTCTGTTGATGCAGTACTCCCTCATGCTAAGAAGGTTAATAACATACTGGAGGAAGAACACGAGGTACATAATTATGCTGCTGTTGAAAATAAAGCTGGTCCTGCAATCTGTTTGGATGAACCTGCTAGTGGAAACATACATGCTGCTACTTGTAAGCAGAAAATTGGCCAACCTGTTGATTCAGCTGTGCGCAAATTATTACTTGAAGGGGCAGGCCAACCTTTTAGTGAAGAAAATATTATTGGCATCTACAGAACTCCACTGGTAGATCAGCATGGGCGGGCTCGCTTCAATCTTTTCCAGAAGGAACTTGAAGCCACCAAAATGCGTCGTGGGAACGCAAATGTGCGCTACGCATGGCTACCTTGTTCCAAGGATACCATGGAGGAGATGATGATGCGTGGTGTTCTGGAAGTTACAAAACCCATGCTGGGGCCAATGTATGGCATTGGTACACATCTTGCTCCAGCGAACTGCGCCAAAACTTGGTAAACACTTGTTCTGTTTCTCATTTATGTATGTATGCTAATCTAAATTTAGGCCATAAATCCATCTGTTAAAAAAAATTCACTGCAACAAATAGAATATTTGTTTGTATATATGCATCTTTAGATTTTCTGCTGGATTGCTCTTGCTTTCAGTATTCAGTAGTTTCTTATGATCTTACTTGATTATTTTTTCACAGTGCTAGCTACTCAGATATTGACGAAAATGGCATCATGAGGATGATGCTGTGCCGTGTCATAATGGGGAATGTTGAGGTTGTACTTCCTGGATCAAAGCAATTCCAGCCAACTAATGGAACATTTGATAGTGGCGTGGATGATCTTCAAAAGCCAAAGCACTATGTCATATGGGATGCTAATGTGCATAGACACATCTATGCTGAATATGCTGTTGTTATCAAAGCACCTTCCATGACCAATGGTACTACTACAGCTACTCTCATGGTTCTTGATTTTATCTGTCTTTCCATTTTTCATTATTTCCTTCTGTGTTGTTTATGCAAGAGAATTCATTTGACATTACTGCAGAATACTTGGCTGGAGAAGATACTGCATCCAACGTATCTGAGATAAGAAATTCTGGTTCAGCAGAAAGTGTAATCAAGGTATGCTTATTATGTTTAACTGGTTACAATCATATCTCAGCTTTGGTATACATTGTGCCTTGAATGGACAGCATGTTAATACCCCACACGTATTGACTGCTGCATGTTTGGTGTGTATTAGCTAGGTGTATTCAGATAGGTTATTATCTACCATCTTATGGCTATTGGCCTTCTTTTATCTAAAAAATATGAGTAAGCATAGATTTGAAAGTTGTTGGCGTGCTTGTCAAGGATTGTCATAATTTGCTTCCAAGCTTGCGATGGAACTGGGCTTACTTGTACTTATATGCACTCCATATGGATGGACTCAGCATTTGGTACTTAATTTCGGTGTGACATTTTACTTGGGAACTTTTTCAGCTTGTCATATTTTTTGTTTGTTTGTTTGTTGTGATCAGGACGATAGTTCCGAAACCTTGGCATCCCCAGCTGATAAACAACAAGCACCCAGGTTTGGGCGTGCTCCAACTAGAAGGCCTCCTACTTCACCCTGGATGCCCCTCCCAATGCTTTTCGCTGCCATCTCCACAAAAGTTCCTCGTTCTGACATGGACGTAATCCATGGACACTATGAAGAATTCAAGGTTGTTATAACGCTGTTTTCCTTCTGAGATACTTGGTTACAGTTACTGTTCCCAGTCACCGTGCTAAATGTGATGTGCCTGTTAACGATGCTGAAACAGAGGAGAAAGATAAGCAGGCCCGAGTTTGTGAGACGGCTAAGACAGATCGTCGGCGACAAGCTGCTGGTTTCTACAGTAGTGAGGCTGCAACCTAAGGTACTTGAGATCATTAACGCTAATCCTCCATGTCGTGTGCATACATTCAAAGCCTTTTTCATCATATGCAGTGGAGCCTGTTTTGTTGTGCATAAGTGATTTTGTCTTCTTCATCTGGCAGTAGCATATGCTTTGCTAAACACTTGCTCGTGTTGTCCATGACTGTTGCAGGTAGTGGCACCCATGGCAGGTGCTGAAGTGCTACCAAGAGGAGCACCCGGCACGGGAGGGAGCAGCACCTCCTGAAGTAGCAGTTCGTCGAGATAACAGCTCGTGGAGCCGCTCCTAGCGGAGAGAGGGAGAGCATAAGGGAAGCCATTAGTTATGTGTCAGTTGGTTATAGACAAGACTAGTCAGTAATCTGTGAGCAACCTGTTAAGTTGGTGTAGCTTTCCATCTGGTTGGTCTCTTGGCGTCAGTCGGTAACTGGAAAAAACTCTGTTGTAGCAGCTGCTGTTCTGTGCAAATCTGTTTGCAGCTTGTACTGTGCTGTACTTGGTAAATTTATTGTCTTAATTTTGAGCTGATGAACCTAGCATAGAATATGTAGACTTCACCTGATGTTGAGTTTCAGCTGGCTCTAGATTTTCTCTCTTTTGCTGACGAGCCTAGCATAGAATTGATAGAAGTGATGGTCAGCTTGAGTTGGCTTGCTTCTTCGGCTCCGGTTGTGTTCGACGAAACATGGTGAAGTTTTGGGAAGACAAAATCCAGAGATTTCTTGTTTGAGCATGCTGTACACTCTGTCTACTTAATTTACCCTTGCTAGCCCTGATTTATTTATGGACTCTTTCTGAACAGAAATGGAAAGAGATGCCAGCGGTTTTTCGTAGTAGCAGATGATGCCTTGGTGAGTTGTTAGGGAGTTGGAACAAGATACCTTGGTGGCATGGCATCTTCAATCCAAACACCAACAGTGAAAGTTGTTATTGTCGGTCATGAATGATTTATTTACTGTTTATTCAGATTAAATGTCGTAGTAATTTGCTCATATATTCAACAGTGACAAGCTGCTGGTTTCTACGGCAACGAGGCTACAACATAAGGTACATTCGAGTCTTTTTCATCATATGCAGTGAAGCCTGTTTGGTGTGCATAAGTGATGAGGCGTAAAATACTTGTACCATGAGCTATATAGCCAGCCTATGCAACAATGATTCATCATATTGTTTATTCCAAACCTCAGTGAATTTAAATCGTTGTTGGCAACAAGCACTACGCTTACTTACCAATTGCCACAACTTCAAAAGTTCAAATACACGTGGTAAATATTGAAATCAACAAGTGCGTGGCCAGTCTTTCAATCACACGTCTGACTAGAATTGCTCTTCTGTGCTAAGCATCGATCACACTTCCACCCTTCATCACATTCACCTGTGCTCTCTTCATGCTCCATGCCCTTAGCTGTGGCACTCTCACCGTGGTACTTCCATTGTTGAAAGCATACATGTGGGCGGCGCCGTCGTCGACAAGTGCCACCGGATAAACTCTGGCCGTGATGCAGATCCTGCCACCGCTGCCGAAGCTCTCCACGGCGGACCGGTCAATCTGCACGATGGCGCCCATTTTCAGTTCCGTCATCAACTGAATTACCGGAGAAATTACTGAAACAAATTAAGCCTCCCAACTCACCAGAGTCCTGAGGGATATCCTTTTTTCATTTTCAAGGTCAAATTCAAAGAAGCCTCCATAGGCTGGTGTGTACAGTCCTGGTCTCAGGGAAGACCTGTGCAAAGAAAAGAAATTTTTTCTTTTTAGTTTCCTTCCAGACATCAATAGATATAGACATTTATGGAAATCAAGGGTAACAAAAATGAAGTCAAAAAAGCATAAACACTAACCTTCTAAGATCAGAGCACATGAGGATAATGTACTTTTGCTCTGATTTGTAAACCCTGAAATGCACTGCAGTGTGCTCCTCCATGTTGTCAGAGGCCAGAATAACAAGTCCAAATGGCCCTATGCCACCATGAACCGATGCATCCGCCTCCCGGCACTGCTTTCGGGGGTCAAAAAGCCAGGAAGGATCAAAAGTTTCGGCGTCATCGATGGACGTCGGCTCAAAATCTATCTCAACGTCAGCCTGTTATTATGTGCCCGGCCGTTAGTTACAGTTGGTCTGAAATATATATGCCTATTTTTCTGTTGCCAAAAATGTACTATCTATAAAGTAATTAATAATTATCAGAAGATCCTATAGCTTTTACTGCCATCACACTTTTTCAAATAAAAATAATTCTTTGGAAGACCAAGTTAGTTGATTTGTGAATACTGAATAGGGAACTACCTGCAAAGTGTCGATTCCCTTAATCTCAAATAGATCTCCCTTTTTCAGCTCTAGTCCTTGATGGTTGATTTCATTTATTCGAAGGGACTCAATCTCTTCAACTGGCCATTGGATCAACTGCTTGCCATCGCCATCTAACCAAATTGTCCTGGGGATTGACTAAATGTAACAAAAAAATTGGGTTAAAGATGTTACACTGATTTGTTAAATCGGTTAAATCATTATTTCAAGATGACGTAATTACAGGAGCTAATTAAGGGTAGATTTTCTTACATGGATTCCTGCCCAGCCTTTTGCTATATCATCTGAATAACTATCTGTCTCGTTACTCCAAGCCCATATGACTCTCCTGCCGTGTTTGGAGTCAAAGAACGATTTTGAAGCATAGAAAGTACCATAATCGATCCTCGTCCACAGCCGATTGTCATCTTGGACGGTGTCTGGCACAAATTCATCACGTTTGAGATCATACACCCCAACTATGTACATGTCACAGGAATTGATGCTCACTTTGAGGACATGCTTGGCGCCACTTGGAATTTCTGAAGACATGTCCAGTCCATTGTTACTTCCCGGCACTACGGCGAAGAAATCCAGGCACTCCCACATATTGAGGGCATTGTTTGAATACAGCGGGCGTTCAATTCTAGTCCAACTCATAAAGTCTTCACTCTTGTACAGAAGTGCAGTACCGATGCCGTTCACCTCAGCACCAACTGCTATTCTCCATAGTCCATCCGGTCCAATCCAACCGGTTGTCGGATCCCTGAAATGGCTCGAGTTCAAGCCTGGTATGACATGTTGGATCACTGGGTTACTGCCTACTTTGGCCCATTCCCTCAGGTATGGATCAGAACGGTTTTTGGGAAGCGCAATGTTTTGGACCTGATTCGCCTTCCTGTCGATGAGACCAGTGTATATGATGACCGGTTGAACACCAAATAGAATTGTGGCTGAGCCGGTCCAACAACCGCATATGTCACTTGGGATATCTGGTTTGATTGCCGGTTCAAGACCGATCCAGTTGATGAGGTCTGTTGAAACCGAATGGCCCCAAACCATGTTCATAAGGGAGTCATTGGGGTCAAAGGCGCCATCGGGGTTATACTGGTAGAATTCATGGTAGACGCCATTGTAGTACATTGGTCCTGAAATTTTTATAAAAGGCAGTATAAGATGTAGTTTCTTCTCCTTTTTATTTATGCAAGTGTTTGCGCCTGAGGTATTCATACCACATGGATCTTTTTTGTTGTCGTAGATTTCCAAGGATCGCCAATCCATCAAATATATGAAAAAAGTGAGAGAACGTCAAATAGAGGTACAATTAATAGGATATGGTTATTGGTAAAACAAAACCAAAGATGTTCTAGATTTCAAAACAAATCCACTGCTTCATTACTTCCGTATGGGTATAACAGATCTGTCTAATATTATTTGGACACATGATGTGACCCCCTAGTTTCGTGGAACATTTTTATATTTTCCGATGTTTTTTGTTTCTTTTTTTGTGTATAATCAAGTAGCAAAATATGCATTTTTTTCCATACAACAAAGATACATGGTTTATCTCTATGTCATCGATTTTTATTTTAACTGCACATGTAACATGACGTAGATTTTTGGGACATGGTTCCAGGCACACCCTGCATATCATTTTAATTTATATTTTAAAATAAAAGAAAAAAATCGAACAATTCTACTTTTTTTTTGTGGAGAACATGGTCTGAGATTTCTAATCACGATAAAGTTCCGTGACTTCAGTGTTCGTCTTGGCAAAACAAAAATTTGCACCTTCCAAAAACTTGAATAATACTCCCTCTGTAAACTAATATAAGAGCGTTTAGATCACTACTACAGTATTCTAAACGCTCTTATATTAGTTTACGGAGGGAGTACCTTTTATATAGAACCAATTTTGTTTTCTTACCGCATAAAATAAAAGACCAGAAAAGTCATTTCTTCATGAAACTTTACACGTGAGTATAACACTAGACCATGTTCGTTACAAAAAAAGTTTTGAATTCTTTGAATTTTTTTTGATATTTTAAAAATATTTTTTCAATTGGGATGCACCTGAACCCAGGTTCCATTGGGTATTTTCGCATGACACCCATATGCAATTGGGGTGAATCTGACTTTTTTATTATTTTAAAATAGCTTTTGTTTTACTTTTAAGAAAGCATGCGCTCTTCGTGTGCAGTTGTAAGCACAACAACACATGTGCAACTGGTGTAACACTAACACCCATCCGCGTGCAACAACATATGATGAAACTTTGCTACTATTTGCGTGGCCATCGCTTCACGCTCACGGGCAATTGCAAGTGTAGCAACGCACACCAGCCGCACAACTGTCATCTGTGGGCAACTGCACACGACAGACCCGTGCGCAATTTCAAGCGTCGTAACCCGGGTGCAACTGGTGCAGGTATTTTTTTTTTTTCATTTTTTCAGAAAAACTTTGCTACTAATTACACGTGTGCCACCTCAGCATAGAACAACACGAGGACACTACATGTGCAACAACTGCAAGGGCATAATACACCGGCAAGCAGTGTGGGTCCAACCAGTTGCATAGTGGTCGTCCGTGCGCAATTGCACATGATGCATCCCGTCCACAATTACAAATGACGGAACACACGCGCAACTGGAGCGACCCCAACTGAAAAAAAATGTTTTCATGTATTTTTTTTAGAAAAAAATCATTGGAACAATAAGCCCAACTAGAAGATTTTTGTTCCCTCTGTTTCTTCACTAGACATGGTCCTTGACTATATGAAACAAGCCTAACCGAAAAAAGGGAAGTGCAACTTGAGAATATCAATTATTATCCCCTAATTGGCGCTTATAGCACCAGTTTAGGCTACTGGCGCTCAGTGCGAGCTATATGGCCGCGACCTGTGAGCATATTTGAGCACAAATTGTTAGACCGCAGCATTGACTTAGACCATTTACCGTTGATCATGGACCTTCACCGTTGACTTTTTAGAAAACATTGTGACATTAAAAAAGAGTTCATAATTTTTTTTAAAAAACTTCAGGAATTTTAAAAAGTTTATGAAAAAAAAGTTCAAAATTTTGAGAAAAGTTCATAAATACTTTTTAATCGAATTTGAAAAAGTTTGTGAATTTGAGGAAAATTCATTTTTTTTTGTGAATTTGATTTTTTTGCGAATTTAAGAAAAGTTCATGAATTTGAAATAGTTTGAGGATGTGAAAATATCACAAGTTTGAAAAAATCATAAATTTTAAAAAATAAAAACAGAAAATGAAAAGAGATAATCCGGAAGAAAAAAAACCAGGCCAAAAAACCAGAAATAAAACCCTAACGTGAAGCTCTGGGAGCTTCCCAAAACCCATTGGGTGATTCACAGAAACGTGCCTATATGGGCCAGCCCAAGAAAAATATTATGTGTATTTTAACAAGTACTCCCTCTATAACAAAATATAGGACGTTTTTTGCTTCACTTACAATTGCTAAAAGCATCTTACATTTTGTTACAAATTAAGATTGGCTACTAGGTTTAGCTTGCCTCTTCAGTTAGGCAAAACGGTGACCAATCAGATCTCTTGCTTTTTTGGACCAATATAAAAGAGAAAAACACACCAAATCAGAGAGACTATATGAATGGACACAGACAAAAGTGAAGAGATGACCCAGAAAATTAAACAGAGAGGAAGCAGAGACATGAACAACATACCGTTCATCCAGTTCCTTGGAGGCTGGAAGTGGTAGGCAGTCCTGTACCTCTCGCTGACAATGGAGGGGACCTTTGGAGACTGGGGGTAGGAGAAGCCTCTCTCTCCATTGCTGCAGGGCCATGCCTGAGAAAGCCCAAGTCAGGCCCTACTTACTTGTATAGAAAAAGAGTCACTGATGCAGACAGCGAGTAATTAACTGAAACAAGAGTTACTGAAGCTAGCTTACCAGGCTCTGCAAAAGTATGGTGGTGGAGAAGATACAGGCAAGTCGAGCGAGCCTGCAATCAATCAGGCGAAACATCAATTCTGCGAGTGACAGAAAACGAAACAATCGGATAATGGATGGACTTACACTGTGGGCAGAGCACACATCAGCATCATCATCAAGGCGGCAGCAGCAGCAGCAGCAGCACAAAGGACCAACACATACACACATACATACAAGTCAGTCACCTTCCATGTGGCCGGGAGGTAGCTAGCTAGGAGTGAGGAGTCCCTCACCTTCCATGGCCATCGCCATCCTATCTCCGGCTGCTCCTCCTCGCTTCTGGCCTCGCCTCCTCCTACACCGGAGAGGAGGAGACAGGAGAGTGACAGAGATAGACAGACGGAGGAGGGAGTTGTTGAGCTGTTTCTGTCCGCTCAAAAATATCTATCTGCCTTTCCCCTTAAAAAGGATCTACGGGATCTGTCTTTCCCCTTAAAAAAATAAGTACTAGTAGGTCTTTTTTCCTGCGCACAAGGGCTTTGTCGTTTGGCGGTGTTACTGTTAATCTTGTGCCTAGCAAATATCTGGTCTTGTAGCTGCTGCATGTCGGCAATGATACTTTGTTTCTTTTTTACTTCACGCATTAGCATTTTCTTAAGTCAAACTGTATAAAGTTTGACCAAATTTATACAAAAAAATTATCAACATTTTCAATATCAAACCGGTATAATTAGTTTCATTGTAGAAGAATATATATGTTTTTTAATATCACAGATGCTGATAATTTTTAATATAGAGTTGATCAAAACTTGACTTATGACAAATTTAATACACAAACTAAAAGGAAACGAAGGGAAGAGTTAGCTAACTATACTAGATATCTCAATACAAGTGTCGTTGATTCAGTGTCAGAAACATAGTTATATTACAAGAGGTAAACTCCTCCGTTGTAAAGCAACCAATCGGGCTCGAGGGCATGTTTGCAAGTGTGTGTAAGTGCAAACACTCCTCTTTTCTCTCTGTGCTTTTTGGTTTTCTTTGTGGTACATGATTGTAGTGTGTACTGTAGCACTCATGAAGCACAGTTAGGGTATACTCAGAGAGGAAGCATAGATGTACTTCTTGGCCTCTTGAGGAAGCAGAGATGGGCTCCGGCTCCGCTAGGCAGCAGACAACATAACAGCATCAGGACGCTCCGGCCAGGGAGCTGCAGGTCCTGTCGACGGCGTTGCCATGGAGCGGTCGGTCAGGACCAGTCATAATTTGGATTTCCTTTTGAGGGTGTTTTGTGCTATTTTTAGGGACCCTGTTGACAAATGAAAGGTTTTTATAGGATCTTATTCTGCCGGAACGCATGCCATACTGTAAAAACGTGCAAAACCGGTTTTATAAGGGATATGTTAGAGTTGCTCTTAACATATTTTTCATGGTTTCCCGCAAATAAACATATTCTTCACAGTTGATTAAAAAAACATATTCTTCATAGTTTTCATTAATTATATAAAAGTTTGACCTACAAAAAAGACAGGCCTTCAATTGATTGTAAAAAAATTATAATGCAGGTGTAAAAAAAAAATATAATGACAATAGTACGAGTGAGGCATTTTGGAGGCCGAGCTCCATGCAGCCCTTTATTTTTGAAAATTTCAAAATTCAAACCTTTTGGTTTCAAAAAAATCTGAAAAAAAGTATGCAAGTATATGTGTGTAAAAATTCAGAATGAAATACCTTGAAATGCGACCTGTGCAAAAAAGACAAATTCATTGACTTTGAGGATGAGTAGCCCTCATTTCAACGTATACATTATGACTTCATGTATATGTTTATTTTTTTCATAATCTTTTGGAATATAGAAATAAGAATTTTGATGAAATTTGAAAAAAATGCTTTTGGAGGCATTTTCGCAGTAATACAACTTAGAAACTGTGGTTGTTAGGAAGAAAATGCTACGCACACATCGTTCCTGGTACACCGCAAACCCCGTCCCCTGTTCAAAATTCACCTCCATCCACGGCAATGGCAGCATCCCCGCATCAGCATTCTCCCTCACCACCACGGTCCTCCCTCCCCTCTTTCTCCGCCGCCGTCACCCCCAACGCCAGCGCCGGATATGGCGACGCCCCTCCCTCCTCCTTCTCCGTACCCTCGTCCTTATCCTCCTCTCGATTCATGGCGGCGGCGTCGATTTGGGCGCAGGCCTACGATAGGTTAGCCCTTGTTATCTTTGAGTTGGGACCTATCAGTGCCAGCCAAGTTGGTGTATTGAAGATTCAACCAATATTATACTGGTAGCACCCAGCCAAATCTGCTGGCACAAAGTGCAGTATAAACTTCGATTATACCTTCATTCTTATCATGTAGTATCTGTAGATTGCTATGCAGGTGTAATGTCCTATGTCGTAACAACACATTGAAACATCCAGAAAGAAAGTCTTAGCGAAACAATTACCAACTGCATCAATCCGGAAGCCGATGAATAAGTATTGCTTACTCATCTTCCTTGTGTTGTGTGCACGTTTATGAAAAACCGGTTAACAAATGTTACAAGCAAAGCATATCTAGTTGTGGCATTGTGGTTAATTAATCAATTGCAGCCGCGTCATACTAGTGGGCATAAGATGTAAAACCAGTGATTAAGCATGCATTCTGTAAACATACATATGAAATCATAAAGTATGACGAGACTAAGATGGTTCTGTTCTTATTCCAAATATCGGCAAACTTACATCATAGCTCGTGGGCGTCTACTTCATGACTCTAGTTCAAATACCCATGCTAAATATTGAAAACAACAAATGACTAGATTTAAGACGGTCCTCTAATCACATGTCAAATTAGAATTGCTCCTCCGTGTTAAACGCTCACTTGTGCTCTCCTCATGCTCCACGCCATGAGGTGAGGAACTCTGACAGTTGCACTGCCATTGTTAAAGGCATACATGTGGGGCTGGTGGTCGTCGTCGACAAGTGACACTGGGTAAACTCTCGCCATGATGCAGACCCTGCCACCGCCACCGAAGCTCTCCACCGCAGACCGATCAATCTGCACAGTGGTGTACATTTTCAGTTCTGTTAGGGAGTGAACATATAACAGGAGAAATGACACGAAAACCACACAACTCACCAGAGTTCTGAGAGAGATCTTCCTTTCCTTTTCAAGGTCAAATTCAAAGAAGCCTCCATAGGCCGGTGTGTCCAGTCCTGGTGTCAGGGAAGACCTGCGGAAAGAAATGAAAAACTCTCTTTGCAGTTTCCTTCCAGACATCAATAGATACATGCATTTGTGGAAAAGAGAACTAGCCTTCTTAGATCAGAGCACATGAGGATCATATAATTTTTCTGTGATCTGTAGACTCTGAAGTGCACAACAGTTTGCTCCTCCATGTTGTCGGAGGCCAGAATAACAAGTCCAAATGGCCCTATGCCGCCATGAACCGATGCATCCGCTTCCCGGCAATGCTTCTCGGTGTCAAAAAGCCAGGAAGGATTAAAAGGGTCGGCGTCATCAATTGACGTCAGCTCGAAATCAATCTCGACGTCAGCCTGTTTCAAGAAAATTATGTGCCTGGTTAGCTACAGCCTGTATAATTAACAATTATCGGAAGACCCTGCAACTTTTACTGTCATGCCCCTTTTTGTAGTAAAGGAATTCTTTGGAAGACCAGGTATGAACGTTTGTGAAAAGGAAACTACCTGCAAAGTGTCAATTCCCTTAATCTCAAATAGATCCCCCTTCTTCAGCTCTAGTTCTTGATGGTTGATTTCATTTATTCGAAGGGATTCAATCTCTTCAACTGGCCATTGCAGCAACCGTTTGCCATCGTTGTCTAACCAAATTGTCCTGGGGAATGACTAAATGTAATAGAAAAAATGAAGTTAAGGATGTTTCACTGATTTGTTAAATCATTATTTCAATATGACAAAATTGGAGCTAATTAAGGGCAGAATTTCTTACATAGATTCCTGCCCAGCCTTTTGCAATATCATCTGAAGAACTATCTGTCTCGGTAGTCCAAGCCCATATGATCCTCCTTCCATGTTTCGAGTCAAAGAACGTTTTTGAAGCATAGAAATTGCCATAATCGATCCTCGGCCATAGCCGACTGTCATCAGTATCTGGCACAAAGGCATCACGTTTGAGATCATAAACCCCTATCACGTACACGTCTTCGCCGAAATTCATGCCCATTTTGAGAACATGCTTGGCGCCATTTGGAATTGCTGAAGACATGTCCAGTCCATTGTTACTTCCCGGCAATACTGCAAAGAAATCCAGGCACTCAAACATAATGGAGGCATTGGATGAATACAGTGGGTGGTCAACTCTAGTCCAGTTCAAGAAGTCTTCACTCTTGTACAAAAGTGCAGCACCGTAGCCGTTCAGCTGAGCACCAACTGCTATTCTCCATAGTCCGTCCGGTCCGATCCAACCGGTTGTCGGATCCCTGAACTGCCCCGAGTTCAAGCCCGGTACACCTGATTGGATCACTGGGTTATTGCCTGCTTTGGTCCATTCCCTCAGGTACGGATCAGACCGGTTTTTCGGAAGCGCGATGTTTTGGACCTGATGCTTCTCTATGTCGATGACGCCAGTGTATATGATGACCGGTTGATCACCAGATACAATTGTGGCTGAGCCGGACCAGCAACCTTTTATGTCATTTGGGGTATCCGGTTCTATTGCGGGCTCAAGAGTGATCCAGTTGACGAGGTCTGTTGAAACCGAATGGCCCCAAACTATGTTATAGGAGGTATTGGGATTGAAGGAGCCATCGGGGTTATATTGGTAGAATTCATGGTAGATGCCATTGTAGTACATTGGTCCTGAAATTTTTATGAATACAGTATAAGATAGAATGCTGCAATTTAACTATTTAAAAGTGTTTGTGCGTGAGATATTCATACCACATGGATCTTTTTTGTTGTCGTAGATTTCCAGGATATCCAATCCATCAAATATATGAAAAGAAGTAAGGGAATGTCAATGACTTGCAACAGATGTACAATTAATAGGATGTGATTATTGGTAAAACAGGACCATAGATATTCTAGATTTTGAAACATGCCAGTTCTTCATTACTTTCGTATGAGCATAATAGATCTGTCTAATATAATTCAGACACACATGATGTAAGACCCTAGTTTCAGCGTTATGATCCTATACGTATTTTTTCTCTGTGGTCTTGTTTTCTCTCGTGGGTATTTGCTTTTTGTTCCTATGGTTCGATCCTCCACCTTTTCCCCCATTGGCATACACCCATTCCATAGACACTACGTCACAATATTTCTCCCTCCTTTCCCTTCCCATTTAAATGATTTAAATTGCCTCTATACCTCCACTCGACTCACAAAGCAAACTCTATCCAAGTAATAAGTTGAGAAAAAAACAGGAAAAATCTTGAAGCCTCCTCCAATTATATGAATCCCAAATCCTTCAAAATCTCTCCATCCATAGTTCAATTTTTTTGCATAAGTTCCAATCCATTTTTTCCCAACTTAGCCAAATTGTACGATTGAGGTTTTACGGAAGCATCTAAAGTACATGGCTATCATCATATTATGGCAGTACTACTCACAATCTAACTGCAGCGCCTACACCGAGCACACCAAATCAGAGAGTAGATATATAACTGGCGACAAACAAAAGTCAAGAGATGACCCAGAAAACTAAGCAAAGAGGAAGCTTAAAAAGGAACCAGAGAGGTAACAAGAGACATAGACATACCGTTGATCCAGTTTTTGGGAGGCTGGAAGTGGTAGGCAGTCCTGTCCTTGCTGCTGAGGATGGAGGGGGCATTTGGAGACTGTGGGCAGAAGAAGAGTCCTCCTCCATTGCTGCAGGGCCGTACCTAAGAAATTTTGGGGCCAGCAGGAAATCTCAAGTAAGTATAAGGGAGGCCCTAATTTGGTGAGAAGAAAGAGGCAAGGCGAGGCGAGGGACGTGTGGTGCTGGGAGATTGCAAGATTATTATTATTATTAGCAAAGTAATTGCTTACATCATTGATAAAATGATACATGAACAGCTTTACACCGTAGTTTGAAAACTAGACATTTGAATCACAACGGTTTCAATGTAGTCAGTTGAGTGGAATACTTTGTAGTAGAACAAATAGGAACAGAGAGTGAGTGCACATTGCAAACAGTGGGTGAGTGAAACAGAGTGTGTAACTGGAAGAAATGATTAGCACTGTACGTTCTATATATAAGCTTAAATATTTGAAAGACCTGGTTCAGTTGGTAAAGAAATGCAGCTTTGTTTAGAGGCAAGCGAGTGAGTGAGCCAACATGTCATTAGGCTTAATTACCAGGATTTGGAAGAGAAGGCTGGTGGAGAAGATGCACGCAAGGCCACCAAGCCAGCTGCTGCAGCAGCACAAGCAGAGGAGGACACATTAATCAGGAGGAACGAAACATCGCATATATAGCTAATGAACTGGGCAAGCAATCGAAGAATGGATGATGAACTCACGCTGTGAAGACAGACATGAAGCAAGAGCAAGTCGACAGCAGCAGCATCCAGCAGCGGAGGAGGATCCAGTATATAAGCCCAGATCAGAAAACACTTGGCAGTTTGCAGGAGAAGAAAGTAGAGCCGGGAGGGGAGAAGCCCTCACCTTGCACGGCCATCGCCATCGCCATCGCCTCCGGCGGTGCGCGCAAGTCTAGCTAGCTTCCCGGCGAGCGGCAGAGGGAGCGCCGTCACCGTGGCTTCAACTGCAGGTAGGTGGGTGAGGTGGGGCGATGTGTTATTATTATTAAAAAGATAAAGAAATCCCGTGGGTGGGACGCATGTTTCTCGTGCGCTCGCTTCCTGAATTTAGTACGAGAAACATGGCCGACATGGGTGGCTCCTACCGTTTTCTTTCCAGTGCCATGTCGCTTTCTTTCAACTGTGCCTATGCGTACGTACGTAGATCCATCCATCCATCCATCCACGCATGTGAATGTGAACGTGAATGTGACGTGCTGCTGCTGGGCCGTTCAATATGTGCCGTGGAAAATGACTCACCCACATTATTATGCTCCTAAATTTTTGGCGCTACAAATACATCCATCAGTGTACGTGCTGGACCTGGATCTGTCTCCTCCTCCTCCTGTCCTTTTCGCTTTCTCGATCTCTCTCATAGTGAGTTTTTTTTTCCTTTTCTTTTTTTGCGGATGTAGAGCGAGTTGTTGTGTTGTGTGGCACCTGTCCCGGTCAGCCAACATTTGTCCACTTCTCCTCCGCCTTCCTGCAAACATTATGCAAGACGTCGACTGTCCTGAAAAGAACGTCCCATGTGTTTTTTGTATGTTTTGTTTTGGGATCTGTTTTCTTTTTCATATGGTTTTGGGGGAACCGGTTTTTCACCGATTTCAGTGTTTTTTCTTCCGGTTCTTCTTTCTGGTTTTGTTTCCACTTCATTTTCCTACCTTTTCTTCATAAATACATGAATTTTTATTACAATACGTGATTACTTTTTAAAGTTACATCAGCATTTCTTACTATTGCACGTATGGTTTTTAAATTTGGGAACACTTTTTAGTTACACATACATTTTTGTATATGCATTCTATTCCAATTTTTAACTATTGGAACATTTCTAGAAAATATGGACACTTTTTTTAGAAATACATAAACATTTTATTTTTGGTATGTGTGAATATTTTTTCTATAACACATGAATAATTTTACTCCTAGTATTAAATACAATTATACATATATTAGTGCTATGAAAAAAATGGTGCTCGTGATCCTGCCTAGTGCTCACGACAAGAGAATTTTCTATTTGATACTCTTTGCGTTAAATTGTTTGCATATCGCACAAGGCGAGCGTTGGTTTGCCGACCCAACTGCCGCGGGTGGTCGATTTTCGAAATGTTATGGATCTAGTTTACCGGGTTTTGGATGGATCTTAAAGTTTCTCATTTGGTTTTTCGTTATTCTTTCTTTTCTATTGTTTTCTTTAAAAGTATTCTTTTCAGTATTATTTCATTTTCTATTTCTTTCATGTTCGCTTTTCTTTTTCCTCTTTTCTTTTTTTTCTTATTAGTTTTCTAAAAGATAAGATTTTATGTTGCTTTTCCAATATGTTTAATTGTTTTAAAAATGTTCATGTATGCCAAAATACAATTTCTAAAGAATATCTACAAAACTTTTAAAAACTGTTTAGGTTTTGTAAATTTTGAGAACACTTTTAGTTTTTAAAATTTGGTGGCCCGGTTTTTAGAAAGCAAACCCGTTGAAAATTCAAAGTCGAAAAAACTGAGCGAACGAAAATTGATCCAAAAATTAATTCGGGAGTGATCGTTCATACAAAATAGTCCGGCTCATGAGGAGCACTTTGTTTTTTTGGCCGACGATAGTTTTCTTATAGATTTTAAAATTTTCACAAATTTCAAAATTGCTCATGTATTTTTTTAATGTTAAGAATGCTCACTGATTTTTAAAAAAGTTCATGAATTTTAGAAAATCATGAATCTAAGAAATGTTTTCAAATTTAAAAAAAAAACAGAAAATGTGAATTAAAAAATTCTTACAAATTTGGATAAATGTTCTAGAATTTAAAAAATGTCCATGAATTTAAAGAGATGGTCCTTTGAGGAAAGCTCGTGGCGAGCCATCATTTTCCTTTGAATAAATGCCAAGCTACTCCATGGCCTAGTATTTCTCCTCAAAGCGAGTCACCGTTTTCTTCATGCTCCAACCCGCTCCATCAAGCCATCGTGAGTGAGAGAGCGGCAAGACAACTCGGTAGCCTCTAGGTTGGGCGCGTTAAGGAGTAGGGTGTCATCACACCAGAAGTCATGCTCGACCTTCAGTCAGCGAGCCACCTCTTCCCCACCTTCAAAAGGGCATGGTAAGAATTGTCCTTATCCAAGTTCAATGATGACTTCAGAAAACATGTCCGGTCCTTGAGAATCAGAAGAAGGTGCACGGGCTTCGACATGACCTCTACCTGAAATGCAAAGCGAGCCCAATGAGCTCAAGGGTCACAACAAGATAGCAAGCCATATATATATGTATGAAGACAAGCACTCACCAAGTGGAGAGCTAGAAGCTGGTCATCCAAGGCACGTTCTGTCACATAAATCTGTGCCATGATCTACTCATCGGTCGAAACGACGCGCTCTCCACCTAGACAAGCCGCGACAAGTCAGGTTTGACAAGTTATCAAATAAAGGAAGCTTAAGAAGGAGATGCCCATACTAGACGCCTTCTCATTTGGAGCAGCGTCTTAAGGAAGGACGAAGTCGAGAAGCTCATTATCATCGTCGTCAATCACCACCATCTCCCGAGGTGCCAACTCCAAGGAGCTCCCCACCTTGATAAATACACGAATGTAAAAATAATAATATGTAACCCCTTTTTACAATTCATGAACATTTGCTAAAATAACGTAAATATTTTTAAAGTATGGGAACACTTTTTAGTCACATGAACATTTATTAATGCATGAATACTTTTTTTATTATATGATTTTGTTTTAGAAAATATATACATTTTTTTATAATTACGTGAATATTTTCTTTTTTATATGTGCCAATATTTTCTATAATACATGAATATTTTTACTTCTTTTCTGGTTAACACACTATATATAAATTAGTTTTATGAAAAAAATGAAGCAATTGTATCCTTTTTATATAAAAAACTATGGATTTTTTTGAGGAAAACAAAACTATGGATGTATCTCAAACCTCCACCCGAACAACGGGTCTGGGCTGGGCTGGGATTTTGAGGGAAAAAAAACTATGGATGTATCCTACCTACCGCTAAAAAAAAACATCTGGTCATCTGCATCGCCTCCGGCGAGCGGCTAGAACCAAGACGAGCGTTGTATCAGGCCAACTCCAGCGCACGACCCCATCCTGTCCGGGTGCGCCTGTTTGGGGCAAAAGGGACAAACCAGACGGCCCAGCGCGCGGGCGCAAATGGACTCTTGTCTGTTTTCTGTCTGCTTTCGACCCATCCCCGGCCCAAGTTTGCGCCGCTTTTGGGGTGAAACGGACAGCGCGCGGACGGGCGGGACGCGCGCGGTTGTCCTCCCCTGGCCTGCCCGTCGGTGGCACAAAGTACCCCCATGCGCCCCATTTGGCGCCATTTCTCCTCAAACCCTCCCATGTCCCGCCCGTCCCCCCACCCTCCCCCGTCCATGGCCGACGCCCAGCCGAATTCCGGCGGCCTGGCCATCGACCCGCCCGGAAAGGTGAAGAAGAAGGCGGCCAAGGGTGCAAGGAAGTCGCGGTCGGAATGCACGCCGGAGAAGATCGCCAAGTTGGAGGCGGATTCGGCGAAGAGGAGGAACCGGAGGGCGGCCGTCAAGAGCAAGATCGCCGCGGCCAAGTTCGCCACCGAGCGCGATGCGATGGAGGCCGCGCGGCGCAAGGCCGAGGTCGAGGAGAAGGAGGCCATCATCAACAAAGCGCACGCCCTCCTCATGCTTGGCATTTTCCGTCCAGTGGGTTTCTCTGTAGCGGTCGTCGGCCCGGCGAGCATAGGCTCGTCGGTCGCTAGGCCTCCGCACTGCCAGTCACCGACATCGCGGACCACGCCTATGTCGCCCGGCTTTCCCCCGCCAAGGCATGACGGCCAGACCCGTTTTTCAGGGTCGCCGGACGTTGGCGTGATCGCGCCGTCCATCCCGCGCCCCTCGGCCGTCATGGACCTCAACGTCATGCCGGGGTCCAGCAGCGGCGGCCGGCCGTCCGTCCAGATGCAAAGAAAGCAAGCACGACCGCCGTTTACGGGCACCATGCCGTCGCCCCACGTCCTGTTCGACGGAATACCAACACCAACGCCAACGCCAACACCAATAGTCGACGACCCCTTCTACAACCAGTACATGCAGAATGTGATCTACGAGGGTGGGCATGGCGGTGCCTACGATCCGGACGAGACCCAAAGTCAGGATGGCCGCGCCCAGTACGTTGCCGACCCCGAGCCCCATGACCTTGCTGACTACGACCATGCTGACTACGACCATGGTGACTCGTGGCATGAAGACGATGACATCTATTGTGAAGGTGATGGTGATGAAGAAGAAGGCAATGACATTGATATTGGTGGCGAGCCATTGTTCATCGATGAGCTCACCCAAAGAGCGGAAGCACAAAAGAGGAGGAAGAGCATTCGCACGGGTTCATATTCACAAGACGAGGACAAGTTGATTTGCCAATGTTGGATGGAGATTAGCCAAGATCCGAGGACCGGCGCGCAATAAAAGGGCCTTGTTTTTTGGACGAGAGTCCACAAAACATTCCATGAAAGGAAGATGTTTGAGCCCTACCAAATTACGAGCGACCGTGGCATCACCTCGATTCAAAAGAGGTGGTTGTTCATCCAACAGGAGTGCAACAAGTATTGTGCCGCACTTGAGAGCGTTGAAGCACGACCCGTGAGTGGTCTCGGCATTGGGGACATGGTATGCTCTCCTCATCCTAGTTCTTTCGTTGCTACAGCCATGAGACTTCGGCCTCGTATATGTTTGCATGTTCAATTATCGTTGATCATGTGGTGTAGGCATTTCAATCTTTGGAAGCATTCAAGGCCCGGCACAATGACAAGTCATTCACTCTTACGCATTGTTGGACGATCATCAACAATTGCCCTAAGTTCAAGGATCAATACCGTGAACTTCAAAGGAAGAGAGGCAAGAAGATGGCCGCGTTGGCCGGAGGTGGAGATGGCGAGGCGTTGAAGAGGCCGAGGGGCAAGACCAACTCCAAGGTGGACGGCATACGTGATGCCTCATCCATGGCCTTGCATGAGACTTTGCATGGCATGATGTCTCAAAAGGATGTGAGGGACGAGAAGAAGCGGAAAAGCAAGGATGAGCAAATGAAGCAATACCTAGACCTTCAAAGAAAGAAGCTTGAGATGGAGGAGGCGGCCAAGAAGAGGAAGATCGACATGGAGGAGGCATCCCGGCAAAGGCAGCTCGACATCGAGGCCACCAATGCCGCAACCAAAGCAAAGGAAGTGGCCCTTGCGATCATGAGCGTGGACTTGACCAAGATGAGTGAGAAGACGAGGAGCTGGTTCGAGGCCAGGCAGAAGGAGATGTTCGACGCCGACGGCCTGAACTAGTCGTCCGATCGGCTGTGGCCGTTCTTTTTTGGAGGCTGGCATGGGTGTCAGCCGCTGGCTGTGTGCCGGCGAAAAACACATTCATTTTGGAGGCTGGCTGTGTTGCCGGCCGCTGGCTTTGTTGCCGGCGAACAAAACTATTCATTTTGGAGGTTGGCTGTGTTGCCAGCCGCTGACCGTGTTGCCGGCGAGGACGTGTAGTCTGCTGACTCTGTTGCCGGCGTGAACTAGGGCCGCTGGCCTGAACTAGGGCTTGGTATTTCGAACGTTGTTGTTTTTAAAATAGAGGCGGACAAGATGGGGCCAAAGGATGTGGCCGCGCAATGGGCGCACGGCCACCGCATCCCAGGACAGGCCCGGACACAACCCATCGCCCTACCCAAACGAACAGAATCCGGTCAAAGCAGACTTCCGTTTAAGGTCGTGGGGTGGAGTTGGCCTTATTATGAACTACCCCAGGTAGATACTGCTGTGCTACTGCTAGGTAGGCAGGTGCTCCCGTGACTTGGGTGGGATGCATATGCATGCTCGCTTAATTTGTGTTCGTGCGTACAGGTTCCTACTGTTTCGACCAGCAGTACATAGGTCCATGCATGTGACGTGCTGGGGCCTGGGATGTTCAAAATCAGTGAGCACCCTCATTGTAGAGTGCGTAGGTCCGTCATTGTGCTGCATGGATCTGTCTCCTCCTCCTCCTCCTGTCCGCCTCTCGATCTGACCCACACCCACCGGTGGTCACCGGAGTTGCTCCATGCACTTGTCCTGTGGCATTTGTCCCACCCACCCAGCATTTGTCCAGTTGTCATCTTTCCCACCAACACTATGTAGGACGTCGGCTGGTCCAGGAGGAGGGGGACCGAAACAGCATTCATCCTCCTCGTTTTCCACGAGCACTATATATGTGGTTGGTTAGAGTAGTGATCTAAACTCTCTTATATTTCTTTACGGAGGGAGTAGTTTTTAACAAAATGCGTTTCAGTGGTGTATGATTTATGTCGAGAGCCAGGTTTACTGGTAATTACGTTGGAAAAATAAGTATGCACAAAAATCTTGCTGGTATGAAAGTCGTAAACCCGTGAGAGAGGGATATGCTAAACTGGTTTATAGAAATGCTTATAATTATAGTTATTCCACAAACTCAGTTTTTCGATTTTAAAAGGACTAAGTTTGTGATGCTAACCAAACAAAGTTTCTTTGTATGACTATGCCGCCTTCAGTAACAGGGCACCGCACCACGTCTCGGGCTGTTTTTGACGTTTTGTGTTTTTCTGTTGTTTTTTTACGGGAAACAAGGTTTTTGTTTGGTTTTAGTGTTTTATTTCTCCCCGGTTCATTTCCCTCCTTTTATTTCTATTTGTTTTTTTCTAATTTTTTATGGCAACAAGTTATTAAAATATATGGTTTTGTAAAGTTACATGGATACTTCTTAAAAATACATGAATATTTCCAAATATGGGAACACTTTTTAAATTATATGATTTTCTTAAAATGCATGAGTTTTTCTTAGTTACATGAACATTTCTCAAAATATGTGTATACTTTTTTAAACTACATGATATTTTTAAAATTACATTAATATTTTATTTTTGATATCTACGCTTATTTTTGAACAAGATATGAGTTTTTAACTTACTTTATTGTTAACTAAGTATTATATATAAATTAATAGGATAATTTTTTAGTTTGATGTACCTTTTTTTTAGTGGGATGAATGCGGCCAGTTTAGCCCCGGTTGTGGGCGACACCTGCCTCTTGCTTGCAACAAGCGAGGTATAAGGGCGCCCTTCCCTTGGAACCAATTAACCTAAGGGCACCCCTTGGAGGCCTTCCACGGCGGACACCTTTTTTTTGGTGCGGAGCTCTCCAGTGCCATCATGAGATTCTTATATGTGGTTGTTTGGAAAACTTAGCTTCTAATTTTAACAAAATGGGTTTTAGTGAAGTACGGAGTAGGATTTATTTTAAGAACCAGGATTACTGGTAATTATCTTAGAAATATACAAATGCACAAAATCTTGCTTGGGCGAGAATGGTAAAACCGTGAGCAACAAATACGCTAAATTGGTTTATAGAAAAGCTTATAATTATCGTTTTTCCACAAACTCAATTTTTCAGTTTTACAAGAACTATGCTTTTCTTATCCTTAAGTTTGCTACGCTAACCAAACAAAGTTTCTTTGCGAATAATACGACTGCATCGCCTTAGTAGCAGGGGCACCGAAACCACGTGTCGGACTGTTTTCGACTTTTGGTGCAGTTTTTTGTATTCTGTCCGAGACTTGGTTTTTTTGTTTTTGCGGTATTCTGTTTGTTTTTTATAGGGCACATGTCTTTGTCTGGTTTTACTGTTTTTTTTTCTCTGGTTCATTTTTCTTCTCTCATTTCTATTTTCTCTTCTTTCTTCTTGCCTTTTTTTATAACTACAATTTTTAAATACTTGGTTCTGTAAAGTTATATGGATATTTTGTTTTTTTATATGGATATTTTTAATAAAACATGACTTTTTACTTCTTTCATAATTGATTAATTATACATAAATTAGTAAGATATTTTTTTAGAAATACCTATCAAATTAACTTGGCCAAAACTTGGTTTTATACCTCTAAAATTATCACATAATAACTGAGGGATATATGCCATGTTCCTATCTAAGATATGCTCAAGTAACAAGAACTATTGACATCACGAACCATAACCTTAGCACATGGCTTTAAATTAGTTTGGCAGAACAAGAAGACACAAAATTGTATAGAAAGTTGACAGCCAATGCATGAGTAATGTTCCTAGAAAACAATAATACCTAGCACTGAAAATATTTGACTTTTGTAATTTTTTAGTTTTTCCCAGTAGCGTAGGTATTTTAGTTTCTTGAAACCAAGAACACTGGAAAATAGGAACTAGCACTGGGCACTGAATCAAGTAAGCTAGTCCCAATAAAACTTTAAAAACTTTGCATAAATGATGGAAATAAGCATGAACAATAAAAAAAATATAGATACGTTTAACTATACTTCTGCTGTGGGTCGACGTCGAGTTGTAATCACATGATCTTCTAGCTACAACATGATCGAGTATGGGCGGTGCTGGGTGAAAATATTAATTTTGCACTAGGGTTGCTTGTCCCGTACCCCAAAAGGTCCGCCACATTACATGAGAATCATGACGGAGAAGATAGTCTGCTCGCGTAGCACCCCGATCATGTCACACTTACTGTCCTAGATTGAACTCGACAACTTCAGGCTCTGGCTAGCTAGCTTCCACTCTCAACAATTTACCCGTGGCTGCAAATAAACATAATATACCATACTTTACGCGACTGTGACCGACCGCTTGCAGTCTGGATGCAATAGAAATTTCTCGCATGCAACAAATTCTTGTTGGTACATATAAGTGTTAAAATGGTTTGCAGCACGCAGAACATGAAAGACGAACACATGCTAGAAACAACATGCAGTCAATAAAGAAGAAACGCATTTGAAACATCAATTCAACCTTTCCAGCAGACATCAAAATCATTGCAACAAAATGCCAATGTGCACGTAACAAATAACATGGAGGGGGGAGTGGTTGGAAGCAACAATGTACTAGTCAGCCTTTTCATATACAATACTAATATTTGTGATGAAAGCTTATGCGGTGAATAAAATGTCCAGAATGACAGGCCAAGATTGTCCATTACATATTGTACGGAGATGGTCAAGGCCATGTAAAATGCAAAGTACTTAGAAAAGATGCTTGTCAAAATGAATCGTTTTTTTCTTAAGCATGAGTGCTTATTTGTATAGCATAGGTGCTTATTTAGGCACCTCGGCTATAGAAATAAGTAGCAGTGCTTAAACAAACATAGTTTGTTTTACACGTACAACTCTAAGCATCTTGCATTGTACAAGGTCTAAGTGAGGTGGAGCACAAGAAGTCAAGACCAAACAAAAATGGCATAGAAGAGGACAATTTCATTAACACATACTGAGGTATTTTACTACCATAGGTCGCTGATATGGATGCTTTGCAGTGAGTACTACATTATCAAGGGACGTCAATGTATTTAACACTGCAATGTTAGTATTGTTGGGGAATGCAGTAATTTCAAAAAAATTCCTACGCACACGCAAGAACCATCTAGGTGATGCATAGCAACGAGAGGGGAGAGTGTTGTCTACGTACCCTTGTAGACCGAAAGCGGAAGCGTTTTGACAACGCGGTTGATGTAGTCGTACGTCTTCACGATCCGACCGATCCTAGTACCGAAAGTACGGCACCTCCGTGATCTGCACACGTTCAGCTTGGTGACGTCCCACGAACTCTCGATCCAGCTGAGTGTCGAGGGACAGCTTCATCAGCACGACAGCGTGATGACGGTGATGATGAAGTTACCGGCGCAGGGCTTCGCCTAAGCACTGCAACGATATGACCGAGGTGGATTATGATGGAGGGGGGCACCCACACGGCTAAGACAATGTTTATTGTGTGTTCTAGGGTGCCCCTTGCCCCCGTATATAAAGGAGCCAGGGGGGAGGCCGGCCGGCCCTAGGGCGCGCCAAGGAGGGGAGGAATCCTCCTCCTAGTAGGAGTAGGATTCCTCCTTTCCTAGTCCTACTAGGAGGGGGAAGGAACGAGTGAGAGAGGGGAAGGAAAGGGGGGGGGGCGCCACCCCCCTCCTAGTCCAATTCGAACTCAAGGGGGAGGGGGCGCGAGGCCTGCCCTGGCAGCCCCTGTCTCTCTCCACTAAGGCCCATCTAGGCCCACTAGTTCCCGGGGGGGGGGGGGGGGGGGGGGTTCCAGTAACCCTCCGGCACCCGGTTTTCCCCGAGATCACCCAGAACACTTCCGGTGTCCGAATATAGCCGTCCCATATATCAACCTTCATGTCTCGACTATTTCGAGACTCCTCGTCATGCCCGTGATCATATCCGGGACTCCGAACTACCTTCGGTACATCAAAACACATAAACTCATAATATCGATCGTCACCGAACGTTAAGCGTGCGGACCCTACGGGTTCGAGAACTATCTAGACATGACCTAGACACGTCTCCGATCAATAACCAATAGCGGAACCTGGATGTTCATATTGGCTCCCACATATTATACAAAGATCTTTATCGGTCAAACCGCATAACAACATACGTTGTTCCCTTTGTCATCGGTATGTTACTTGCCCGAGATTCGATCGTCGGTATCCTCGTACCTAGTTCAATCTCGTTACCGGCAAGTCTCTTTACTCGTTCCGTAATGCATCATCCCGCAACTAACTCATTAGTCACAATGCTTGCAAGGCTTATAGTGATGTGCATTACCGAGAGGGCCCAGAGATACCTCTCCGATACACAGAGTGACAAATCCTAATCTCGATCTATGCCAACTCAACAAACACCTTCGGAGACACCTGTAGAGCATCTTTATAATCACCCAGTTACGTTGTGACGTTTGATAGCACACAAGGTGTTCCTCCGGTATTCGGGAGTTGCATAATCTCATAGTCAGAGGAACATATATAAGTCATGAAGAAAGCAATAGCAATTAAACTAAACGCTCATTATGCTAAGCTAACGGATGGGTCTTGTCTATCACATCATTCTCTAATGATGTGATCCCGTTCATCAAATGACAACACATGTCTATGGCTAGGAAACTTAACCATCTTTGATTAACGAGCTAGTGAAGTAGAGGCATACTAGGGACACTCTGTTTTGTCTATGTATTCACACGTGTATCAAGTTTCCGGTTAATACAATTCTAGCATGAATAATAAACATTTATCATGAAATAAGGAAATAAATAATAACTTTATTATTGCCTCTAGGGCATATTTCCTTCGGTCTCCCACTTGCACTAGAGTCAATAATCTAGTTCACATCGCCATGTGATTTAACACCAATAGTTCACATCACCATGTGATTAACACCCATAGCTCACATCGCCATGTGACCAACACTCAAAGGGTTTACTAGAGTCAGTAATCTAGTTCACATCGCCATGTGATTAACACCCAAAGAGTACTGAGGTGTGAGCATGTTTTGCTTGTGAGAGAAGTTTAGTCAACGGGTCTGCCAAATTCAGATCCGTATGTATTTTGCAAATTTCTATGTCTACAATGCTCTGCACGGAGTTACTTTAACTAATTGCTCCCACTTTCAATATGTATCCGGATTGTGACTTAGAGTCATCCAGATCGGTGTCAAAGCTTGCATCGACGTAACTCTTTACGACGAACTCTTTATCACCTCCATAACCGAGAAATATTTCCTTAGTCCTCTAAGGATATTTTTGACCGCTGTCCAGTGATCTACTCCTAGATCAAAATTGTACTCCCTTGCCAAACTCAGGGCAGGGTATACAATAGGTCTAGTACACAGCATGGCATACTTTATAGAACCTATGGCTGAGGCATAGGGAATGACTTTCATTCTTTCTCTATCTTCTGCCGTGGTCGGGCTTTGAGTCTTACTCAACTTCACACCTTGCAACACAGACAAGAACTCTTTCTTCGACTGTTCCATTTTGAACTACTTCAAAAACTTGTCAAGGTATGTACTCATTGAAAAAACTTATCAAGCGTCTTGATCTATCTCTATAGATCTTGATGCTCAACTTGTAAGCAGCTTCACCGAGGTCTTTCTTTGAAAAACTCCTTCAAACGCTCCTTTATGCTTTCCAGAAAATTCTACATCATTTCCGATCGACAATATGTCATCTACATATACTTATCAGAAAGGCTGTAGTGCTCCCACTCACTTTCTTGTAAATACAGGCTTCACCGCAAGTCTGTATAAAACTATATGCTTTGATCAACTTATCAAAGCGTATATTCCAACTCCGAGATGCTAGCACCAGTCCATAGATGGATCGCTGGAGCTTGCATATTTTGTTAGCACCTTTAGGATTGACAAAACCTTCTGGTTGCATCATATACAACTCTTCTTTAATAAATCCATTAAGGAATGCAGTTTTGTTTATCCATTTGCCAGATTTCATAAAATGCGGCAATTGCTAACATGATTCGGACAGACTTAAGCATCGCTACGAGTAAGAAAAACTCATCGTAGTCAACACCTTGAACTTGTCGAAAACCTTTTGCGACAAGTTGAGCTTTGTAGATAGTAACACTACCATCAGCGCCCGTCTTCCTCTTGAAGATCCATTTATTCTCAATGGCTTGCCGATCATCGGGCAATTCCACCAAAGTCCATACTTTGTTTTCATACATGGATCCTATCTCAGATTTCATGGCCTCAAGCCATTTTGTGGAATCTGGGCTCATCATCGCTTCCTCATAGTCCGCAAGTTCGTCATGGTTTAGTAACATGACTTCTAGAACCGGATTACCGTACCACTCTGGTGCGGAACATACTCTGGTTGACCTACGAGGTTCGGTATTAACTTGATCTGAAGTTTCATGATCATCATCATTAACTTCCTCACTAATTGGTGTAGGTATCACTGGAACTGATTTCTGTGATGAACTACTTTCTAATTCGGGAGAAGGTACAATTACCTCATCAAGTTCTACTTTCCTCCCACTCACTTCTTTCGAGGGAAACTCCTTCTCTAGAAAGTATCCATTTTTAGCAACAAAGATCTTGCCTTCGGATCTGTGATAGAAGGTGTACCCAATAGTTTCTTTTGGGTATCCTAAGAAGATACATTTCTCCGATTTGGGTTTGAGCTTATCAGGTTGAAGCTTTTGCACATAAGCATCGCAACCCCAAATTCTAAGAAACGACAACTTGGGTTTCTTGCCAAACCACAATTCATATGGTGTCGTCTCAACGGATTTAGATGGTGCCCTATTTAACGTGAATGCAGCTGTCTCTAATGCATAACCCAAAAACGATAGTGATAAATCGGTAAGAGACATCATAGATTGCACCATGTCTAATAAAGTACGGTAATGATGTTCGGACACACCATTACGCTGTGGTGTTCCAGGTGGCGTGAGTTGCGAAACTATTCCACATTGTTTCAAACGAAGAGCAAACTCGTAACTCAAATATTTGTCTCCGCGATTAGATCGTAGAAACTTTATTTTCTTGTTAGATGATTTTCCACTTCACTCTGAAATTCTTTGAACTTTTCAAATGTTTCAGACTTATGTTTCATCAAGTAGATATACCCATATCTGCTCAAATCATATGTGAAGGTCGGAAAAATAACGATACCCGCCGCGAGCCTCAACACTCATCGGATCGCATACATCAATATGTATTATTTCCAATAAGTCAGCTGCTCGCTCCATTGTTCCGGAGTCTTAGTCATCTTGCCCATGAGGCATGGTTCGCAAGCATCAAGTGATTCATAATCAAGTGATTCCAAAACCCATCAGCATGGAGTTTCTTCATGTGCTTTACACCAATATGACCTAAACGGCAGTGCCACAAATAAGTTGCACTACCATTATTAACTTTACATCTTTTGGCTTAAATATTATGAATATGTGTATCGCTACGATCGAGATTCAATAAACCATTCACCTTGGGTGTATGACCACAGAAGGTTTTATTCACGTAAACAGAATAACAATTATTCTTTGACTCAAATGAATAACCGTATTGCAATAAACATGATCCAATCATATTATGCTCAACGCAAACACCAAATAACATTTATTTTATGTTCAACACTAATCCCGAAGGTAAAGGGAGTGTGCGATGGTGATCTTATCAACCTTGGAATCACTTCCAACACACATCATCACCTCGCCCTTAACTACTCTCTGTTTATTTTGCAACTTCCGTTTCGAGTTACTACTCTTAGCAACTGAACCAGTATCAAATACTGCTACCTCTTAAGCACTGCGTTGGTTTTTCCCTTGAAGAGCAAAGGGTGATGCAGTAAAGTAGCGTAAGTATTTCCCTCAGTTTTTGAGAACCAAGGTATCAATCCTGTAGGAGACCACGCTCAAGTCCCACGCACCTACACAAACAAATAAGAACCTTGCAACCAACGCGATAAAGGGGTTGTCAATCCCTTCACGGCCACTTGCAAAAGTGAGATCTGATAGAGATGATAAGATAATATTTTTGGTATTTTTATGATAAAGATAAAAAGTAAAGATTGCAAAATAAAAATAGATTGGAAACTTATATGATGGAAAATAGACCCGGGGGCCATAGGTTTCACTAGTGTCTTCTCTCAAGATAGCATAAGTATTACGGTGGGTGAACAAATTACTGTCGAGCAATTGATAGAATTGAGCATAGTTATGAGAATATCTAGGTATGATCATGTATATAGGCATCACGTCCGTGACAAGTAGACCGACTCCTGCCTGCATCTACTACTATTACTCCACACATCGACCGCTATCCAGCATGCATCTAGAGTATTAAGTTCATAAGAACAGAGTAACGCTTTAAGCAAGATGACATGATGTAGAGGGATAAACTCATGTAATATGATATAGACCCCATCTTTTTATCCTCGATGGCAACAATACAATACGTGTCGTCTCCCCTACTGTCACTGGGATCGAGCACCACAAGATTGAACCCAAAGCTAAGCACTTCTCCCATTGCAAGAAAGATCAATCTAGTAGGCCAAACCAAACTGATAATTCGAAGAGACTTGCAAAGATAACCAATCATACATAAAACAATTCAGAGAAGATTCAAATATTGTTCATAGATAATCTTGATCATAAACCCACAATTCATCGGATCTCGACAAACACACCACAAAAGAAGATTACATCGAATAGATCTCCAAGAGAATCGAGGAGAACTTTGTATTGTGATCCAAAGAGAGAGAAGAAGCCATCTAGCTAATACCTATGGACCCGAAGGTCTGAGGTAAAATACTCACACATCATCGGAGAGGCTATGGTGTTGATGTAGAAGCCCTCCGTGATCAATGCCCGCTCCGGCGGAGCACCGGAAAAGGCCCCAAGATGGGATCTCACGGGTACAGAAGGTTGCGGCGGTGGAAATAGGGTTTTTTCTCCTCTGCTGATGGTTTGGGGGTACGTACGTATATATAGGAGGAAGAAGTAGGTCGGTGGAGCCACGAGGGGCCCACGAGGGTGGAGGGCGCGCCCAGGGGGGTAGGCGCGCCCCCTGCCTCGTGGCCTCCTCGTTGATTGCTTGACGTCCACTCCAAGTCCTCTGGATCATGTTTGTTCCGAAAATCAAGTTCCCGAAGGTTTCATTCCGTTTGGACTCCGTTTGATATTCTTTTCCTTCGAAACACTGAAATAGGCAAAAAAAAGCAATTTGGGCTGGGCCTCCGGTTAATAGGTTAGTTCCAAAAATAATATAAAAGTGTATAATAAAGCCCATTAAACATCCAAAACAGAATATATAATAGCATGGAACAATCAAAAATTATAGATACGTTGGAGACGTATCAAGCATCCCCAAGCTTAATTCCTGCTCATCCTCGAGTAGGTAAATGATAAAAACAGAATTTTTGATGTGGAATGCTTCTTAGCATAATTTTCAATGTAATTCTTTTTATTGTGGCATGAATATTTAGATCCGAAAGATTCAAGATAAAAGTTTAATGTTGTTGACATAAAAACAATAATACTTCAAACATGCTAACCAAGCAATTATGTCTTATCAAAATAACATAGCCAAAGAAAGCTTATCCCTACAAAATCATATAGTTAGGCCATGCTTTAATTTCGTCACACAAAACGTTCTCATCATGCATAACCCCGATGACAAGCCGAGTAATTGGTTCATACTTTTTAACGCACTTCAGCCTTTTCAACCCTTATGCAATACATGAGCGTAAGCCATGGATATAGCACTATGGGTGGAATAAAGTATAATGATGGGGGTTATGTGAGAAGACAAAAAGGTAGAAAGTCTCACATTGACGCGGCTAATCAATAGGCTATGGAGATTCCCATCAATTGATGTCAATGAGAGGAGTAGGGATTGCCATGCAACGGATGCACTAGAGCTATAAATATATGAAAGCTCAACAAAAGAAACTAAGTGGGTGTGCATCCAACTTGCTTTCTCACGAAGACCTATGTCATTTTGAGGAAGCCCATCATTGGAATATACAAGCCAAGTTCTATAATGAAAAATGCCCACTAGTATATGAAAGTGATAACATAGGGGACTCTCTATCATGAATATCACGGTGCTACTTTGAAGCACAAGTGTGGAAAAAGGATAGTAACATTGTCCCTTCTCTCTTTTTCTCTCATTTTTTTGGGCCTTCTCTTTGAGTCATATTTAGTCCGGAATCTCATCCCGACTTGTGGGGGAATCATAGTATCCATCATCCTTTCCTCACATGGGACAATGCTCTAATAATGATGATCATCACACTTTTATTACTTACAACTCAGGAATTACAACTCAACACTTAGAACAAAAATATGACTCTATGTGAATGCCTCCGGCGGTGTACTGGGATATGCAATGAATCAAGAGTGACATGTATAAAAAAATTATGAATGGTGGCTTTGCCACAAATACGATGTCAACTAAATGATCATGCAAAGCAATATGACAATGATGGAGCGTGTCATAATAAACGGAACGGTGGAAAGTTGCATGGCAATATATCTCAGAATGGCTATGAAAATGCCATGATAGGTAGGTATGGTGGCTGTTTTGAGGAAGATATAAGGAGGTTTATGTGTGATAGAGCGTATCATATCATGGGGTTTGGATGCACCGGCGGAGTTTGCACCAACTCTCTAGGCGAGAAAGGGCAATGCACGGTACCGTAGAGGCTAGAAAATTGTGGAAGGTTGAGAGTGCGTATAATCCATGGACTCACATTAGTCATAAAGAACTCATATACTTATTGCAAAAGTTTATTAGCCCTCGAAGCAAAGTACTACTACGCATGCCCCTAGAGGGATAGATTGGTAGGAAAAGACCATCGCTCGTCCCCGACCGCCACTCATAAGGAAAGCAATAAAAGAACACCTTGTGTGTCAAAATTGTCACACAACTTTTACCATACGTGCATGCTACGGGACTTGCCAACCTTAACACAAGTATTTCTCAATTTCACAATTACTCAACTAGCACACTCTAATATTACCACCTTTATATCTCAAAACACTTATCAAGTATCAAACTTCTCATGATATTCAATGAACTCTCAATATGGAAGTTTTTATTATGCTCATCTTGGATGCCTATCACATTCGGATTAATTTCACAATTAAAGCAAATTACCATGCTGTTTAAGACTCTCAAAATAATATAAGTGAAGCATGAGAGATCAATAATTTCTATAAAATAAAACCACCACCGTGCTCTAAAAGATATAAGTGAAGCACTAGAGCAAAAACTATATAGCTCAAAAGATATAAGTGAAGCACATAGAGTATTCTAACAAATTCCGAATCATGTGTGTCTCTCTCAAAAGGTGTGTACAGCAAGGATGATTGTGGTAAACTAAAAAGCAAAGACTCAAATCATACAAGACGCTCCAAGCAAAACACATATCATGTGGTGAATAAAAATATAGCCCCAAGTAAAGTTACCGATAGACGAAGACGAAAGAGGGGATGCCTTCCGGGGCATCCCCAAGCTTAGGCTTTTGGTTGTCCTTGAATTTTACCTTGGGGTGCCTTGGGCATCCCCAAGCTTAGGCTCTTGCCAATCCTTGTTCCATAATCCATCAAATCTTTACCCAAAACTTGAAAACTTCACAACACAAAACTTAACAGAAAATCTCGTGAGCTCCGTTAGCGAAAGAAAACAAAACACCACTTCAAGGTACTGTAATGAACTCATTCTTTATTTATATTGGTGTTAAACCTACTGTATTCCAACTTCTCTATGGTTTATAAACTCTTTTACTAGCCATAGATTCATCAAAATAAGCAAACAACACACGAAAAACAGAATCTGTCAAAGACAGAACAGTCTGTAGTAATCTATAACTAACGCAAACTTCTGGAACTCCAAAAATTCTACCAAAATAGGAAGACCTCGATAATTCGTTTATTGATCTACTGCAATTGGAATCAGTATTTTATCACGTTCTGGTGATTTTTAACAATTGTTTTCGTGAACAGAAAGTTTCTGGAATTTTCAGCAAGATCAAATAACTATCATCCAAGAAAATCCTATAGGTTTACCTTGGCACAAACACTTATTAAAACACAAAACCACATCTAACCAGAGGCTAGATCAAAGATTTATTACTAAACAGAACCAAAAAGCAAGAAAATAAAATAAAATTGGGCTGCCTCCCAACAAGCGCTATCGTGTAACGCCCCTAGCTAGGCATAAAAGTGAGGATAGATCTAGGTATTGCCATCTTTGGTAGGCAATCCATAAGTGGCTCTCATAATAGATTCATAAGGTAATTTAATCTTATTTATAGGGAAGTGTTCCACGCCTTTCCTTAACGGAAATTGGAATCTAATATTCCCTTCCTTCATATCAATAATTGCACCAATCGTTCTAAGGAAAGGTCTACCAAGAATAATAGGACATGAAGGATTGCAATCTATATCAAGAACAATAAAATCTACGGGCACATAATTCCTATTTGCAACAATAAGAACATCATTAATTCTCCCCATAGGTTTCTTGATAGTGGAATCCGCAAGATGCAAGTTTAAAGAACAATCATCAAATTCACGGAAACCTAGTAAATCACACAAAGTTTTTGGGATCGTGGAAACAGTAGCACCCAAATCACACAAAGCATAGCATTCATGATCTTTATTTTTTATTTTTATTGTAGGTTCCCACTCATCATAAAGTTTTCTAGGGATAGAAACTTCCAACTCAAGTTTTTCTTCGTAAGATTGCATCAAAGCATCAACGATATGTTTAGTAAAGGCTTTATTTTAACTATAAGCATGAGGAGAATTTAGCACGGATTGCAACAAAGAAATACAATCTATCAAAGAGCAATTATCATAATTAAATTCCTTGAAATCCAAAATAGTGGGTTCATTGCTATCTAAAGTTTTAACCTCTTCAATCCCACTTTTACCAATTTTGCATCAAGATCTAAAAACTCTGAATTTTTGGGACGCCTTCTAACTAAAGTTGACTCATCTCCAGTCCCATCATTATCAAGATTCATATTGCAAAACAAAGATTTAATAGGAGACACATCAATAACTTTTAGATCTTCATCTTTATTCTCATAAAAACTAGAAGAACACGCCTTCACAAAACAATATTTCTTAGCACGCATCCTAGCGGTTCTTTCTTTGCACTCATCAATGGAAATTCTCATGGCTTTGAGAGACTCATTGATATCATGCTTAGGTGGAATAGATCTAAGCTTCAAAGAATCAACATCAGGAGAAATTCTATCCACGTTCCTAGCCAATTCGTCAACTTTAAGCAATTTTTCTTCAAGCAAATTATTGAAATTCTTTTGCGAATTCATAAACTCTTTAACACTAGTCTCAAAATCAGAGGGCAACTTATTAAAATTTCCATAAGAATTGTTGTAGGAATTACCATAATTATTAGAGGAATTACTAGGATACGGCCTAGGATTAAAGTTTCCTCTATAAGCGTTGTTACCAAAATTGTTCCTACCAATAAAATTCACATCCATAGATTCGTTATTATTCTCAATCAAAGTAGACAAAGGCATATCATTAGGATCAGAAGAAACACTCTTATTAGCAAACAATTTAATAAGTTCATCCATCTTTCCACTCAAAACATTATTTTCTTCAATCGCATGAACCTTTTTACTAGTAGATCTTTCAATGTGCCATTGAGAATAATTAACCATAATATTATCTAGGAGTTTAGTAGCTTCTCCTAAAGTGATTTCCATAAAAGTGCCTCACGCGGCCGAATCTAAAAGATTTCTAGAAGCAAAATTCAATCCGGCATAAATTTTTTGTATAATCATCGACAAATTCAAACCATGTGTAGGTCAATTACGTATCATTAATTTCATTCTCTCCCAAGCTTGTGCAACATGTTCATGATCAAGTTGCTTAAAATTCATAATATCGTTTCTAAGAGAGTGATCATAGCGGGAGGAAAATACTTAGAGATAAAAGCATCTTTGCACTTATTCCAAGAATCAATACTATTTTTAGGCAAAGACAAAAACCAAGTTTTAGCGCGATCTCCAAGAGAAAACGGAAATAGCTTCAATTTAACATTATCATTATCCACATCTTTCTTCTTTTGCATATCGCGCAAATCAACAAAGCTATTTAGATGGGTAGCGTCATCTTCACTAGGAAGGCCGGCGAATTGATCTTTCAAGACAAGATTCAACAAAGCAGAATTAATTTCACAAGATTCAGCTTCGGTAAGAGGAGCAATCGGAGTGCTAAGAAAATCATTGTCGTTGGTATTGGTAAAGTCGCACAATTTAGTATTGTCTTGAGCCATCATGACAAGCAAGCAATCCAACACACGAGCAAACAAGAAGCAAGCGAAAAAGAGGCGAACGGAAAGAGAGGGCAAATAAAACGGCAAGGGTGAAGTGGGGGAGAGGAAAATGAGAGGCAAATGGCAAATAATGTAATGTGAGGGATAAGAGGTTGTGATGGGTACTTGGTATGTCTTGACTTGTGCGTAGACTCCCCGGCAACGGCGCCAGAAATCCTTCTTGCTACCTCTTGAGCACTGCGTTGGTTTTTCCCTTGAAGAGGAAAGGGTGATGCAGTAAAGTAGCGTAAGTATTTCCCTCATTTTTTGAGAACCAAGGTATCAATCTAGTAGGAGACCACGCTCAAGTCCCACGCACCTACACAAACAAATAAGAACCTTGCAACCAACGCGATAAAGGGGTTGTCAATCCCTTCACGGCCACTTGCAAAAGTGAGATCTGATAGAGATGATAAGATAATATTTTTGGTATTTTTATGATAAAGATAAAAAGTACAGATTGCGAAATAAAAATAGATTGGAAACTTATATGATGGAAAATAGACCCCGGGGCCATAGGTTTCACTAGTTGCTTCTCTCAAGATAGCATAAGTATTACGGTGGGTGAACAAATTACTGTCGAGCAATTAATAGAATTGAGCATAGTTATGAGAATATCTAGGTATGATCATGTATATAGGCATCACGTCCGTGACAAGTAGACCGACTGCTGCCTGCATCTACTACTATTACTCCACACATTGACCGCTATCCAGCATGCATCTAGAGTATTAAGTTCATAAGAACAGAGTAACGCTTTAAGCAAGATGACATGATGTAGAGGGATAAACTCATGTAATATGATATAGACCCCATCTTTTTATCCTCGATGGCAACAATACAATACGTGTCGTTTCCCCTACTGTCACTGGGATCGAGCACCGCAAGATTGAACCCAAAGCTAAGCACTTCTCCCATTGCAAGAAAGATCAATCTAGTAGGCCAAACCAAGATAATTCGAAGAGACTTGTAAAGATAACCAATCATACATAAAAGAATTCATAGAAGATTCAAATATTGTTCATATATAATCGCGATCATAAACCCCCAATTCATCGGATCTCGACAAACACACCGCAAAAGAAGATTACATAGAATAGATCTCCAAGAGAATCGTGGAGAACTTTGTATTGTGATCCAAAGAGAGAGAAGAAGCCATCTAGCTAATAACTATGGAACCGAAGGTCTGAGGTAAACTACTCACACATCATCGGAGAGGCTATGGTGTTGATGTAGAAGCCCTCCGTGATCAATGCCCCCTCCGGCGGAGCGCCGGAAAAGGCCCCAAGATGGGAACTCACGGGTACAGAAGGTTGCGGCGGTGGAATAGGTTTTTTCTCCTCTGCTGATGGTTTGGGGGGTACGTAGGTATATATAGGAGGAAGAAGTAGGTCGGTGGAGCCACGAGGGGCCCACGAGGGTGGAGGGCGCGCCCAGGGGGGTAGGCGCGCCCCCTGCCTCGTGGCCTCCTCGTTGATTGCTTGACGTCCACTCCAAGTCCTCTGGATCACGTTTGTTCCGAAAATCACGTTCCCGAAGGTTTTATTCCGTTTGGACTTCGTTTGATATTCTTTTCCTTCGAAACACTGAAATAGGCAAAAAAAACAGCAATTTGGGCTGGGCCTCCGGTTAATAGGTTAGTCCCAAAAATAATATAAAAGTGTATAATAAAGCCCATTAAACATCCAAAACAGAATATATAATAGCATGGAACAATAAAAAATTATAGATATGTTGGAGACGTATCAAATACCGAGGGGTTGCTATAAATACTAGTAAAGTACACATCAATAACATGTATATCCAATATACCTTTGTTTACTTTGCCATCCTTCTTTTCCGCCAAGTATCTAGGTCAGTTGCACTTCCAGTGACCATTTCCTTTGCAGTAGAAGCACTCAGTTTCATGCTTGGGTCTAGCTTTGGGCTTCTTCATGGAAGTGACAACTTGCTTGTCATTCTTATTGAAGTTCCCTTTATATCCCTTTGCCCTTTTCTTGAAACTAGTGGTCTTGTTAACCATCAACACTTGATGCTCTTTCTTGATTTCTACCTTCGCCAATTTCAGCATCGCGAAGAGCTCGGGAATTACTTTCGTCATCCCTTGCATATTATAGTTCATCATGAAGTTCTAGTAACTTGGTTATAGTGACTAGAGAACTTTGTCAATTACTATCTTATCTGGAAGATTAACTCCCACTTGATTCAAGCAATTGTAGTACCCAGCCAATCTGAGCACATGCTCACTGGTTGAGCTAGTCTCCTCCATCTTGTAGGCAAAGTACTGTCAATGGTCTCATACCTCTCGACACGGGCATGAGTATGAAATACCAATTTCAACTCTTGGAACATCTCATATGCTCCATGTTGTTCAAAACATTTTCGAAGTCCCGGTTCTAAACCGTAAAGCATGGTGCACTAAACTCTCAAGTAGTCATCATATCGAGCATTGTCAAACGTTCATAACGTCTGCATCTGCTCCTGCAATAGGTCTGTCACCTAGCGGTGCATCAAGGACATAATACTTCTGTGCAGCAATGAGGATAATCCTCAGATCACGGAGCTAGTCCGCATCATTGCTACTAATATTTTTCAACCTACTTTTCTCTAGGAACATATAAAAAATAAACGGGAAACTACATCGCGAGCTATTGATCTACAACATAGATATGCAAATACTACCGCGACTAAGTTCATCATAAATTAAAGTTCAATTAATCATATTACTTAATAACTCCCACTTAGATAGACATCCCTCTAATCATCTAAGTGATCACGTGATCCATATCAACTAAACCATGTCCAGTCATCACGTGAGATGGAGTAGTTTTCAATGGTGAACATCACTATGTTGATCATATCTACTATATGATTCACGCTCGACCTTTCGGTCTCAGTGTTCCGAGGCCATATCTGCATATGCTAGGCTCTTCAAGTTTAACCCGAGTATTCTGCGTGTGCAAAACTGGCTTGCACCCGAGTATTCTGCGTGTGCAAAACTAACAGCGAATTTATTGCCGTCGGCTTTCTTTGCCGTCCGCCGCTGATGGCAAAGGCCCCTTTGCCGTCCGCTTCAGAAAGCAGACGGCAAAGAAGCTCTTTACCGTAGCCTACTTTGCCGGAGCCTTTTGCCGTCCGCGGAAGACGGCAAAGGCCTTTGCCGTCCGCCATCCTTGCCTTTGCCGTCCGCCGTGGCAGATGGCAAAGTAGCTGATTCCTGTAGTGTTTGGATCTCAATACAAAGTTCTCCTCGATTCTCTTGGAGATCTATTCGATGTAATCTTCTTTTGCGGTGTGTTTGTCGAGACCGATGAATTGTGGGTTTATGATCAAGTTTATCTATGAACAATATTTGAATCTTCTCTGAATTGTTTTATGTATGATTGGTTATCTTTGCAAGTCTCTTCGAATTATCAGTTTGGTTTGGCCTACTAGATTGATCTTTCTTGCAATGGGAGAAGTGCTTAGCTTTGGGTTCAATCTTGCGGTGTCCTTTCCTAGTGACAGCACAGGCAGCAAGGCACGTATTGTATTGTTGCCATCGAGGATAAAAAGATGGGGTTTATATCATATTGCATGAGTTTATCCCTCTACATCATGTCATCTTACTTAAAGCATTACTCTGTTCTTATGAACTTAATACTCTAGATGCATGCTGGATGGCAGTCGATGTGTGGAGTAATAGTAGTAGATGCAGAATCATTTCGGTCTACTTGTCGCGGACGTGATGCCTACATACATGACCATACCTAGATATTCTCATAACTATGCTCAATTCTATCAATTGCTCGACAGTAATTTGTTCACCCACCGTAATACTTATGCTATCTTGAGAGAAGCCACTAGTGAAACCTATGGCCCCCGGGTCTATTTTCCATCATATTAATCTTTCAACACTTAGCTATTTCTATTGCCATTTATTTTACTTTGCATCTTTATTTCTCTTTATTATAAAAATACCAAAAATATTACCTTATCATATCTATCAGATCTCACTCTCGTAAGTGACCGTGAAGGGATTGACAACCCCTTTATCGCGTTGGTTGCGAGGTTCTTATTTGTTTGTGTAGGTGCGAGGGACTCGAGCATAGCCTCCTACTGGATTGATACCTTGGTTCTCAAAAACTGAGGAAATACTTACGCTACTTTGCTGCATCACCCTTTCCTCTTCAAGGGAAAACCAACGCGGTGCTCAAGAGGTAGCAAGAAGGATTTCTAGCGCCATTGCCGGGGAGTCTACGCAAAAGTCAACATACCAAGTACACATCACAAACCCTTATCCCTCGCATTACATTTGCCTCTCATTTTCCTATCCCCCACTTCACCCTTGCTGTTTTATTCGCCTTCTTTTTCGTTTGCTTTTTTTCGCCAGATCTATTGTTTGCTTGTGTTACCATGGATCCACTTAAAGTGTTCTACTTGGATCATCTTCGATCCTTATGCGCTCGTGCTGAAACCCCAACTAGCCTAGTTGATGGGAAATCTTTAGATGAGCATGCTCATTTTGTGCGTCACCGTTTGTCTGAAAAAGGGAAACTCTTATGGAATCACATAAACATATTGCTGTGTTATGCTTGGAATCTTTGTGAAATTCATGATTTTACTTGTTGCTCTAAGAACCCTAAAAAACACCTTCCCTACCTATGTGAGTTTAATGAAAATGAAATCTTATCTTCTTATGCAAAGGGTGTTTATAGTTACTATGATATCGAACAAATTGAAGAATTTGTTGCTTTTAAGGGTGCTTATGAAGTTGCTTTTTGATTGAAAAGTATGATATTACTCTCTACGAATCTGAATTTTTTTGACATACTTAAATATTGCTATGAAAACTATGCTCATAATGTCTATGTCAAAGAATTTATTGAGAGAATGACTGTTGCTTTGGAAGAAAATAATGATATGCATGAATCTATAGATAATGATGATTCCGATGATTTGATTGAAATATCCCTTGATGAACATGATGCTTGCTATTCTTGTGGCCATGATGCCAATCTTTATGAAGATGAATTTGCTATAGTTCCATATGGTAAACATGAGATCGTTGCTATTGCACCCATACTTGGTAGTTCCTTCGATGAAAAGCATGATTGCAATGATGTTACTATAAATTCTCCTGATGTCAATTGTGCTAATAATATGCAAAACCATAAGCCTGGGGATGCTAGTTTTGCTATGTCTACTACTTGTTGCAATGATCATGATTGGGGTGATTCTTCTTATGATCTTGAAAATTTATTTAAGCCCCATGCTGGATATGAGATTGATAATAGTGTTTGCAATAATATTGAAAGTGGGTTTGGAGAGGTCATGACTTTAGTTAATGTTAATCCCACTATTTTGGAAGAGTGTCAACTTTGCATGCATATGGATCGTGTTGAAAATATTTTATGTGATAGCTATTTTGTTGAATTTGCTTATGATCCCACATGTAATTATTATGAGAGAGGAAAATATGGTTGTAGAAATTTTCGTTTGTGTAGGTGCGAGGGACTCGAGCGTAGCCTCCTACTGGATTGATACCTTGGTTCTCAAAAACTGAGGGAAATACTAACGCTACTTTGCTGCATCACCCTTTCCTCTTCAAGGGAAAACCAACGCAGTGCTCAAGAGGTAGCACGCGCCAAGGAGGGGAGGAATCCTCCTCCTAGTAGGAGTAGGATTCCTCCTTTCCTAGTCCTACTAGGAGGGGGAAGGAAGGAGAGGGAGAGGGGAAGGAAAGGGGGCGCCACCCCCCCTCCTAGTCCAATTCGGACTCAAGGGGGAGGGGGGGCGCGGCCTGCCCTGGCAGCCCCTCTCCCTCTCCACTAAGGCCCATCTAGGCCCACTAGTTCCCCGGGGGGGGGGGGGGGGGTTCCAGTAACCCTCCGGCACTCCGGTTTTCTCCGAAATCACCCGGAACAATTCCGGTGTCCGAATATAGCCGTCCAATATATCAATCTTCATGTCTCGACCATTTCGAGACTCCTCATCATGTCCGTGATCATATCCGGGACTTCGAACTACCTTCGGTACATCAAAACACATAAACTCATAATATCGATCGTCACCGAACGTTAAGCTTGCGGACCCTACGGGTTCGAGAACTATCTAGACATGACCGAGACACGTCTCCGATCAATAACCAATAGCGGAACCTGGATGTTCATATTGGCTCCCACATATTATACAAAGATCTTTATCGGTCAAACCGCATAACAACATACGTTGTTCCCTTTGTCATCGGTATGTTACTTGCCCGAGATTCGATCGTCGGTATCCTCGTACCTAGTTCAATCTCGTTACCGGCAAGTCTCTTTACTCGTTCCGTAATGCATCATCCCGCAACTAACTCATTAGTCACAATGCTTGCAAGGCTTATAGTGATGTGCATTACCGAGAGGGCCCAGAGATACCTCTCCGATACACGGAGTGACAAATCCTAATATCGATCGATGCCAACTCAACAAACACCTTCGGAGACACCTGTAGAGCATCTTTATAATCACCCAGTTACGTTGTGACGTTTGATAGCACACAAGGTGTTCCTCCGGTATTCGGGAGTCGCATAATCTCATAGTCAGAGGAACATGTATAAGTCATGAAGAAAACAATAGCAACTAAACTAAACGATCATTATGCTAAGCTAACGGATGGGTATTGTCCATCACATCATTCTCTAATGATGTGATCCCGTTCATCAAATGACAACACATGTCTATGGCTAGGAAACTTAACCATCTTTGATTAACGAGCTAGTGAAGTAGAGGCATACTAGGGACACTCTGTTTTGTCTATGTATTCACACATGTATCAAGTTTCCGGTTAATACAATTTTAGCATGAATAATAAACATTTATCATGAAATAAGGAAATAAATAATAACTTTATTATTGCCTCTAGGGCATATTTCCTTCAAGTATATCATCTCAACATGTCAAAGATAAACACTACAAGAAATGGTGCACCGTCCTCTTCATTCATCGACGTACACATCCTCGCTAAGGGTCTTGAATTTTCTTTATTTTTGCACAAAATTATATAATGGTCAGGCAACAGGAAATTACTATTTAGTTTGTTTGACTGTTGAGAAATCTAGTGTAGATATTGATAGTGACCTATGTACGCATTACAACAATTGTAGATATATAAAAACATATTCTCCTTTACAAAAAACATATTCGAAAAGCAGTTTTCCTCGCCCCATCAACCCCCCCCCCCCTAACAACACACATGACTAGGATTTCTCTCCCTTCTCCGGCAAGGCTGGTGTTTCCATTTGTCCTCAGCCGCCATCTTGGTGTGAGAAGACAAAGAGGAACTCGGTTCTTTGTTCGATATGTACTTTTTTTCGTGCAGGTTTTTGTTTGTATGTCTCGGCTATGATGTTGAGGCGATGACGACATCACGACAATGGAATAAGTTCCTTTGGCCTCTTCCCCATCCCGACGGTGTTTGTTCCAACGCCGTATAGACTTATGAGGGTGCGGTTCTGTGGATCTGGGCAGCAAATTTATTGGGCGATGTGATGGTGCCGATGATAGCGGTCAGAATAACCAATCCCATTGTTGTATCTAGGAGAGTGTCAAAGTTGTACAAGAGTGCCTCCTCTCTTCGTAAAGCCTTGAATGTGTATCATTCTTCCTACCCATCAGTGGTTCTACAACATATCTTCAACAACTTATTCATGGGGCGGGCCTCGACAAACATTCTTCAAGTGTGTACTTTTTCAAGCCTCTCGCGACAGTTTTCTATTTTGGTTCCTTTAGCTCATGGCGGCATGTGTTTTTGCTAGAGATTCTAGTGCAGTTTTTGCAACCACTCCTTTTTTACGGCAGCGTTTCGACAATGGGACAAATAGCGTTCTTTGCGGGCTTGCTAAGAAGATGGAGTTGAAATACTTTGAAGCCTATGATGTATTTTTCTTATTTCTTGTTTGGGTTCTTCACTGTATTCTTCTATATTCCTTGTTGTTTCTTAGATATAAAAAAATAGCATGGGTGTTTCTTCTTAAAAAATAGGACATTGCCATGCGTCGTTTGGGTGATAACTTTCACTTACCTGCAACCCTCTCAATTGCCAGATCAGCTAGGATCGAGCAGCAAACATCCCCCTCGAATCCAATTGCATCGCAACACTGCTGAAGTTTTAGAAACACCAAGGACGTTGCAATCCCTTGGCTTCAAAAATAACATGGCCCGTGCATCACGTGCGTGGGATTGCAAAGATGACCCGTGTTGCAACTGAAACATGGATCGTGTTGCAATCCCAGGCTAAGTTCTCATAGGGACTCGTGCGTGGTTGAGCTATGGATATATAAATGGTCAGCAGAGAGCCACGTAGACTTCTTCATTAGCATATGTTTTCCTTCATTAGCAAACAGTAGGGTTGGTTGGCATGCACGTCTACTTACGATCAGTAAAGAGCCACGTCGACCTATATTGTTGCAGGTACTGAACTGAGTAAGGCGAGGCTCCAGCCTCCCGCACTCTGTCTATGGCCTCCGACGATGAGCGCCTCCGTGCCCTGAAGGCGTTCGACGACACCAAAGCCGGCGTCAAAGGACTCGTCGACGCCGGCGTGACCACCGTCCCGTCCATCTTCCACCACCCGCCGGAGTCCTTTTCCCTGGGCAACAGCACGCCGACCCATGGCATCACCATCCCGCTCATCGACCTCGCGGCTGGCGAGCGAGCCGAGCTGGTCACCGCGGTGAGGACGGCCGCGGAGACGGTGGGCTTCTTCCGGGTAGTGAACCACGGCGTGCGGGATGACCTCCTTGCCGAGATGCTCGCGTCCGTGCGCCGCTTCCACGAGTCGCCGGCAGAGGCAAAGCGGCCGTACTACAGCCGGGATCAACGCCGGCGCGTCCAGTTCAACTCCAACTTCGACCTGTTCACATCACCGGCGGCCAACTGGCGCGACACCATGTTTCTCGAGCTGCCGCTGCCGCCGGAGGAGATCCCGGTGGCGTGCAGGGCCGTCGTGCTGGAGTACGCTCGGCAGGTGCAGCGGCTAGGCCGCGCTCTGTTTGAGCTGCTGTCGGAGGCGCTGGGCTTGCACCCGAGGTTCCTGGAGGAGGAGACGATGTGCCTGGACCGGCTGAGCATGGGCGGCCACTACTACCCGGCGTGCCCAGAGCCGCACCTGACGCTAGGCACCACTAGGCACTCCGACCTCAGCTTCCTCACCGTGCTCCTCCAGGACGCCGTCGGCGGTCTCCAGGTGCTCGTGGACGACGATGACGGCAAGAAGAGAACGTCGTGGGTGGACGTGCCGGCGGTGACGGGGGCGCTGGTGGTCAACGTGGGTGACCACCTGCAGCTCATGTCCAACGGCAGGTTCAAGAGCGTGGAGCACCGCGTGGTGGCTAACAGCGTGGGGCCCAGGGTGTCGGTGGCGTGCTTCATTAGGCCGTGCCCGTCGTCGACGAGAGTTCTCGCGCCGATCGTCACCGGCTGCGAGATGGCCCTGTGAGACACTCGCTCGGTCAACGTATTACGTGCTCTATTCACGTTTCGATCGCTCGCTCGCTCGTCTCTCTCCACATCCACACATTGCCATGCCCCCTTATCCTTTAGGTTCAGCAAGGAAGTAGTACTACCACACAAGAGAGAACAGAAAAGGTTCCAGACTGTGGTTTCGCCGTCTTTGAAAATGTTCATGTTTGAAATTTCATGTAAATTCAAAAACATATACAAAGATAAAAATGTTTCATAAGAAATTTTTTAATGTTTGTATAATATGTTTCGTTGGCTCTGAAAAATATTCATATATGCCAAATAATATAATTATATATGTCAAATGAAATGTTCACATACCTTATAAAAAATACTCCCTCCATTTCATAATTCTTGTCGTGGTTTTAGTTCAAAAATTTTAACAACGACAATAATTGTTTTAGTTCAAAACTAAAACCACACCAAGAATTATGGAAAATTCTTGTCGTGGTTTTAGTCCACGATAAGAATTATGGAATGGAATGGAAGGAGTATTTTTTATAGACAAAATACTCTATTGGGAAAACAAATTTGTTAATATGTTGCACGGTTTCATGTATTCAAGATAAGTACTCATATAGTCTTGAACAATGTTCACAATCTTGTGTTAAGTTTTAATAGTTTCATTGGCCTCAGCCCCACCCAATACCACTAGTAGAAAATAGGGCTTTGTTCCAGGCCGGGCCAGCCTATTAGTCCCGGTTCAGTCAGGAACCGGGACCCATGGGGGCATAGGTCCCGGTTCGTGAGGCCAGGGGGCCGGCCGGGCCTCGTGGGGCATTGGTCCCGGTTCGTCTAGACCCTTTGGTCCTGGTTCCAGACACGAACCGGGACCAATGGGCCTCGCTCCTGGCCCACAATCATTGGTCCCGGTTCGTGGCTGGAACCGGGACCAAAGGGGGTCCTTTAGTCCCGGTTCCAGCCACGAACCAGGACCAATGAGATGCCTATATATACCCCCTCGTCCGCGAGCAGAGCAGTGGAGTGCTCTGTTTTTCTGGCCGGCCGTGGGAGAGCTTTGTGGTGCCCTAGCTCACCTCCTATGCACATGAGGTGTTCGATGAAATGCCCGAGCCACACTTAAGCTTTCTCCTCTCGAAGCTCCTTGTCCAAGCTCCATTTTCCTCGAGATTTGTCTAGGTTTGGCGGTCCGTCCTGTCCCGTCCCCATCCTCACCGCCGTCGATCGCCCGCGCTGATCTCGTCGCCAGCACCACCGTGGTGAGCCTCTTGATCTTATCTTCTTTCTAAAAGAAAAAAGTTCTTACTTGTACGGTTTAGATAGATACTTGTGTAATTTTCTTACTTTTATTATTGTTTGTTATTATATAGTGCGATGGTTATGGTATCCGCCTTCGTCGGCCCTCGTCCTGTCTATGATTCGGATGTGGTATATATTATCTTTTATAACTATTTGGTTCATTTAGTGTTTATGACAATTATGTCGACCAACGTAACATAGAATTTTTTATCTAGGAGGTATGTTGTAAGGGCATATTTATCCCTAAGATGTTTTGGTGATTGATGACAATGCTTTTGCGGACTAATCGTGTGCATTGAGTGTTTTCAGAGATTCATCCTTTTGGCACGAGACGATTCCCTCCCCTCGGAGCTTGAAGCGAAGACGGTGTAGTCCTTTCGAATTAGTTTGGTGGACTAGTTTCATAGGGATCACCGTACTATCAAGAGGGGGTCCGCTTTGGAAAGGCTAGGGCGGAATCATCACGTACACTTCCTTTGCCCCCCCTCCGAGCCCTTCCGCTTCTATGATGGGCTCGTTCCCCTTCTCAGTGTGCCCTCTTTGGTCCCAGCGGTAGTACCGCGGGCCGGAGCGGTAGTACCGCTTATGGCTACAAGCGGTAGTACCGCTCTAGAACGGTGGTACCGCTGGTAGCCCCCAGCCGTAGTACCGCTGCGGTCTCGTGCTAGTACCGCCTCGATTCGAGGGGTCTTTTTTCGTGTCGGGTTTTACGGTACTTGCCGCGGCAGTGGGGGCCGTAGTACCGCTCGTATGCGGTAGTACCGCCCAGACCACCGCGGTAGTACCGCTCTGGGCCCAGCGGTAGTACCGCCCGGGGGAGCGGTAGTACCGCTGTGATCAGCGGTAGTATCGCTGCCTCCTGCGGTAGTACCGCTCTCTGCGGGGCTGGTGTGGGGGGTAACGGTTGGATTGTTCCCCCCACTATATAAGGAGGTCTTCTTCCCCAAAGTTGACCTACCTCTTCCCCCAAAAGCTTCATTGTTGCTCCAAGCTCCATTTTCGCCCGATCTCTCTCCCTAGCCAATCAAACTTGTTGATTTGCTCGGGATTGGTTGAGAAGGCCCCGATCTACACTTCCACCAAGAGAAATTTGATTCCCCCACTTATCCCTAGCGGATCTTGTTACTCTTGGGTGCTTGAGCACCCTAGACGGTTGAGGTCACCGCGGAGCCATGGTCCATTGTGGTGAAGCTTTGTGGTGTCGTTGGGAGCCTCCAATTAAGTTGTGGAGATTGCCCCAACCTTGTTTGTAAAGGTCCGGTCGCCGCCTTCAAGGGCACCAATAGTGGAATCACGGCATCTCGCATTGTGTGAGGGCGTGAGGAGAATACGGTGGCCCTAGTGGCTTCTTGGGGAGCATTGTGCCTCCACACCGCTCCAACGGAGACGTACTTCCCCTCAAAAGGAAGGAACTTCGGTAACACATCCTCGTCTTCACCGGCTCCACGATTGGTTATCTCGTCCCTTTACTTTCGCAAGTTTACTCGTGTTATATCTCTTATTTGCTTGCATGCTTGTTGTCATTGCATCATATAGGTTGCTCACTTAGTTGCATATCTAGACAACCTATTTTGATGCAAAAGTTTAATTTGGTAAAGAAAAGCTAAAAATTGTTAGTTGCCTATTCACCCCCCCTCTAGTCAACTATATCGATCCTTTCAATTGGTATCAGAGCCAGGTTTCTTAATTAAGGACTTTACCGTCCAAAGAGTATGGTTGACGTCGTAGACGGTGTGGAGGAGCACTCCGGTGTGAATCCGGTCTCATCTACGGGAGATGGGGGAACCGCGGTCTCTCATGAGGAATTCAATGTGGCGTTGGACACATTGAAAACCTCCATGACGACCGAGGTCGAAAGCATGTTTAATAAATTCTTAGAAGGGCTTAAACTTACCACCGCACCGTTGAAAGTGGGTGATCCCGCTAACAAAGTGACGGATGCTACCTCCGACAAGGGGGAAGCTACTAGCGAGAAAGCTCCTTTTTCTAGTGGTAAAAATGGTACCGGCATCTTTGCCCATGTGGAACCTCCACCTGTCTATGGTGGACCGCTCCCTTCCACTCATTTGAATCATGCCGGCCCGGCCCCTAAGATTGAGAAGAATGTAGATTTTGATTCTTGGGTCTATCGTTTTAAGCGTCATTTAAATCATGTGAACACTAACCTTTGGAGAATCATTGAAGAAGGTTTTTATCCGCATGACCGAAGTAACTTCACTCCTAGAGAAGTTGTGGATCATCAATTCAATGAGAATGCTCTCTTCATCATCCAAGAAGCAATCCCACCCGAAGATCTTCCTCATCTCCGGCCTTACACCGTGGCCAAAGATGCTTGGCTCCAAGTTGTTTCCCTCTATCGGGGAAGCGCAAGCATTCAACGCTCCAACTATGAAGTGGTGCAAGATGAAGCCGACGAGTTTGCAATGAAAGAAGATGAAGAACCTCGTGAGCTTTTTCGGAGAGTAACCAAACTCGCGGTCTCTCTCCGAGATCATGGAAGTAAGGACACGGATGACAATTGGATCAAGCGCAAATTCCTCAAGGCAATGATGCCCTACCACAAAGCCATGTCCTCCGTAATTCGTCAAAGGCCGGACTTCCACACCTTGTCATCAAGTGAAGTGTTGGATGAGTTTGTTGCTATGAGCATCTTGGACAAGACCGCCGACAATGCGGTTCTTCGCTCTCAAAGAGTAAAGAAGCCCAACCTTGCTCTAAAGGCCAAGGTTAGTATGGAGGAAGAGGATGAAGAGGAAGAAGAGGAGGGCAACCTCGAAGATACGAAGTATGCCTATCATGAACACATGGCTCTTGCTTCAAGGCAATTTTGGAGCAAGAAGAACACAAGGCCAAACTTCAACAAGAGCAATTCAAGTGGCGCAAAGGGCAAGCAACGAGTGAGGACTTGCTTCAATTGTGGCAATGTGAGCCACTTTGTTGCGGAGTGCCCTTACGAGAAGAGGGAAGACAATGGTGGCAAGCTCATTAGAAAGGACAAGGCCAAGTCGTTCCCCAACAAGAGCAACTTCACCAAGAAGACTCCTCCCAAGGCATTGGTGGTACAAGAAGAGTACAATGAGGATGACGATGATGAAGATGGTGAGTCGGTTGCCATGGCCTCCGTTGCCATTGCGAAGACTCCACGGGTGTCTCTCTTCGACTCACCCAATGAGAACATCACCGCCAAGTGCCTCATGGCTAAAGCCACCAATAAGGTAACCTCCAACATCAAAACTACCATCATTAATCATCCTTCTTCGACGGATAGCATTGATGAACATGAGGGGACAAATGTGGAGGAAAATGAGTTTGAGATCTTTATGGGTAAACTCAAGGGTAAATCCAAGAAGCACTTCGTTGCTCTCTTGGAACAACTTGGTGAAGCCAATGACATGATCGAGGCTCACGAAGATACCATCTCTAAGATGGAGGGGCATAGTCGTGACTATGCCGATGAGATTTCGGATCTTTCCAATGCTCTTGACGAAGAGCGTGGTCTTCGTTTGGCTCTTGAGGAGTCATACAACGATGATCATGCTAAGTTAAAGAAAGATCTTGATCATGCTCTTGTTGTGTCTCGTGTGCTAAACTCCGAGAAGGCAAAACTTGGGGTTGATCTTGCTAGACTTAAAGAGGAGTTTGACATTCTCGACAAGGCTCACAAAGTCTTGAAGGGCGTTCATGCTAGCCTCAAGGAGTCTCATGATCAACTCCAAGTAAAGCTAACTAAGGAGAAAGCCACCTTTCCTCATATGGTGTTAATTGATAATGCAAATGCTACTAACCCTTGTTGTGAGCATGTGCATCTTGTTGAGGAGAATGCTAAGTTGAAGGAGCAACTTGAGAAAGGCCTTGTGTCATGCATACAAGGTGAGAAGAACCTCAACGACCTTTTGAGAAACCAAAAGGAAGTTGTGGCCAAGGAGGGGATTGGGTTCGCACCCAAGCCCAAGAACAAGAAGAAGAATGACAAGACCAAACGACCTCCTCCTCTCAAGCAAACTTTTGTGAAGGAGGGAGAGGGTGCTTCCAAGGAGAAGAAGAACAATGCGAAGGGTGACGGTGTCAAGAAGGGCAATACCACCCCATCCAACAAAGCCGGCGACTTTAATCCTTCTTATGTGTTATGCCGTGCAAGTGATGGGCATGTTTATGCCAAATTTGTTGGTTCTCCTCATGAGTATATTGAATGGTCCATTTGGGTTCCTAAGACCCTTGTTACTAACATCAAAGGACCCATTACAAAATGGGTACCTAAAACCAAGCATTGATCTCTTGTAGGTGTTTGCTTCCGGTGGGGGATCATGGTTGCTCGATAGTGGAGCTACAAATCATATGACCGGAAGCAAGGACTTGGTGGTGGACGTGCACAAGATTCCATCTATGCCCACCAATGTCGAGTGGGGTGATGCCTCGTCTTCTAAGGTATTGGGACTCGGCAAAGTTGTCATTTCTCATGATCTCACGATCGAGAAGGTCATGCTAGTTGAGTCCCTTGCATACAATTTACTTTCCGTTCGTCAACTTGCTACCATGGGCTTTGCCACTTTCTTTGATATTGATACCGTGGCCCTCTTGTGGAGCAAGACTCTTAAAGTAGCCTTTGTTGGGCATGTCGAGAACGGTCTCTATGTGATTAACTTTTCGGAGCGACCCACTAAGACCGCGACATGCCTAATGGCTAAAGTTGACGTGGGATGGCTTTGGCATCGCCGTTTAGCCCATGTCAATATGAGATCTTTGCAAAGTCTTCTCAAGGGGGACCATGTCCGTGGACTAACGAACGTTAGTTTTGCTAAAGATCGTGCTTGCAGTGCTTGTATCGAAGGAAAGCTTCATGAGAAGGCTCACCCTCCCACGACTCTCATTTACTCGAAGAGGCCTTTGGAGCTCCTTCATTTGGATCTCTTTGGGCCTCCATCCTTTGATAGTCTTGGGGGTAGAAAGTATTGCTTGGTAATTGTGGATGACTATTCAAGATACACTTGGGTGTATTTCTTCAAGAGGAAGAGTGAGACCCAACAAACCGTCATTGACTTTGCAAATGAAGCCCAACGTCAACACAATGCAAAGATCTTGACAATAAGAAGTGACAACGGCACCGAGTTCAAAAACTACACCTTGGATGAGTTTCTTAGTGATGAGGGGATCAAGCATCAATATTCCGCACCTTACACCCCTCAACAAAATGGTGTTGCGGAGAGGAAGAACCGGACGTTGATGGATGCGGCAAGGACCATGATGGCGGAGTTCAAGTCTCCATACAACTTTTGGGCCGAAGCCATCAACACCGCGTGTCATGCTTCAAATCGGCTCTATCTCCGCAAAGGCTTGAACAAGACTCCATATGAGATACTCACCGGTAACAAGCCCAACCTCAAGTACTTTCGGGTGTTCGGGTGTAAGTGTTTCATTCTCAAGAAAGGTGTTCGTTTGTCTAAATTTGAGTCTAGAGCTCATGAGGGCATATTTGTTGGTTATGCTACAAACTCCCATGCTTACCGTGTTCTCAATAAGTCCACGGGACTTATTGAGGAGACGTGTAACGTGGAGTTTGATGAGAATAACGGCTCCCAAGTGGAGCAAAGTGGTACTTGTGATGTAGGTGATGAAATTCCTCCCCAAGCCATAAGAAGAATGGGTGTTGGTTATATCCTACCCATTGAGGAACCCCTTGTGGCCGAAGGAGAAGGACAATGCTCCACTCAAGTGGAGCCATCACCAACCCAAGACCCACACGCTTCCGAAGAACAAAGTGAAGGCTCTCAACCTCATGAACAAGATCAAGGGCAAGATCAACCTCAAGATGGTGGTGATCCACCAAATGATGCCCAAGGTCAAGTTCTCCCCCTCGAGCAAGTTCAAGATCAAGGACAAGCTCAAGACGACGCTCAAGATGATCAAGTAACCCCTCCTCGTTTCACTTCCGAGGAGGAATTGGAGCGTCGTGCCGCTAAGATCGCTTCCAAGCTCACCACCAAAGGTCATCTCATGGAGAATGTGGTTGGAAGCCTAAGAAAGGGGGTAAGCACTCGTAGACAATTAGCAAACTATTGTGAACATCATGCGTTTGTTTCTTGTGTCGAACCCCAAAAGGTTTATGAAGCGCTCGAGGACCCGGATTGGCTCAATGCCATGCATGAAGAACTCAACAACTTCGAACATAACCAAGTGTGGAAATTAGTGCCAAGGCCAACCGGGAACCATAATGTCATAGGAACCAAGTGGATATTCAAGAACAAGCAAGATGCTCATGGGATCATTGTTCGCAACAAGGCTCGTTTGGTGGCACAAGGCTACTCCCAAGTCGAGGGTATCGACTACGGTGAAACCTTTGCCCCCGTCGCTCGCCTTGAATCTATTCGTTTGTTGATTGCTTATGCTTCTCATCATAATTTCACGTTGCAACAAATGGATGTGAAGAGTGCTTTTCTTAATGGTCCCATAAATGAGTTGGTGTATGTCAAACAACCCCCCGGGTTCGAAGATCCCTATTTCCCCGATCATGTGTATCAACTCCACAAGGCGCTCTATGGCCTTAAACAAGCCCCACGTGCGTGGTATGAGCATCTTACGGAGTTGTTACAAGATCGTGGATTCGAAATCGGGAAAATCGACCCCACTCTTTTTACTAAGAAGGTCAAAGGGGAGTTGTTTGTGTGCCAACTATATGTTGATGATATTATTTTTGGTTCCCCTAACAAAGCCTTCAATGAAGAATTTGCCGCTCTCATGACCTCAAAGTTCAAGATGTCTATGATGGGAGAGTTGAAGTTCTTTCTCGGATTCGAAATCAAACAAAGAAGAGAAGGAACCTTCATCAACCAAGCCAAATACACTCAAGACATGCTAAAGAGATTCAAGCTAAGTGATGTCAAGCCGGCTTCCACTCCAATGCCCACCAAGTGCCAACTTGACATTGATCCCAATGGTAAAGCGGTGGATCAAAAGGTATATCGCTCCATGATTGGATCCTTGCTTTACCTTTGTGCATCTAGACCGGATATCATGTTGAGTGTGGGAATTTGTGCACGGTTTCAAGCCGCACCTAAGGAAAGCCACTTTGTGGCGGTCAAGCGAATCTTTCGATATTTGGCTCATACCCCAAACTTTGGCTTATGGTACCCAAGAGGAGCAAACTTCAAGCTTGTAGGTTATTCGGACTCCGATTGGGCGGGAGACAAAGTGGATAGGAAGTCCACTTCCGGAGGGTGCCAATTTCTTGGTTGCTCTTTGGTAAGTTGGTCTTCTAAAAAGCAAAGTTGTGTGTCTCTCTCGTCCACCGAAGCGGAGTATGTGGCGGCCGGGAGTTGCTGTGCACAACTCTTATGGATGAGGCAAACTTTAAAGGATTACGGTGTCATTTGTGACAAAGTGCCTCTTTGGTGTGACAATGAAAGTGCCATCAAGATTTCTCTCAACCCGGTGCAACACTTCAAGACGAAGCATATTGAGATTCGGTATCACTTCATCCGGGATCATATTAGGCGAGGGGAGATCGAGCTCAACTATGTCAACACTCATGATAACCTTGCAGATATTTTCACGAAGCCATTGGATGAAGCAAGATTTCGCGAGTTAAGGCATGAGCTAAATATCATTGATTCGAGCAATGTGGTTTGAACCTTTGCACACCCCTCACATTCATCATGCATTCTTGTCTAGGTGTAGGCATGGACTTAGGGGGAGTGTTGTTCTCTCGATGAACTCTTCCTCCCCCCATAATGCATAAACTAATCTCACTCTTTCACATTAGCCATTTTTGATGGTACTTGTGCTTCAAAGACGAGTTTTGGTCATGGGCCCAAGGATAATTCTTCGCGGTGCCATACCAATTGACTCAAACATAGGTGGCCTCGGCCACCGCCCTCTCGTGTAGAGGTGTGTGGTTCTTGTTCTCGTGCTGGTGCTCTTGTTGCTTTGTGTTGGTTTTCTCTTCTTGCCGTCGTTTCCCCTCTTTTCTTTTTGTGCCATAGGTGTTGAGTCTTGTTTTGAGTTGCACTGGGCGGTACTACCGTTGAGATGGCGCGGTACTACCGCCCATCACCACAGTACTACCGCTGAGCGGTACTACCGCCCATCACCACGGTACTACCGCTGAGGGGGGGGGGGGCAGGGGGTTAAGTCGTGGGCAGGGGTGGTTCCCTCCCCCATACCCATTTGCTTCGTCCCCTCGTTCCTCTTCCTCTCTCTCCAGCGCCATCTCGCCGCGGGAGGGCTCCAGCGGCCCTCCGTCTCCGGACCGTTCCTCTCCATTTCCTTCGGTGGAGTCGATCCCCACCTCGTCCTCTTGCCATGGATGCCGGTATTGCCCCCGTTCCTCTTCTCTTCTTGTCTAGTTTTCAGATCTCGCGTTTTAGGGGCAATAGTGGTTGCATCTCTAGATTTTTGGCCAAATCTAGGCTTGAGTAGGTTGGAGAAGGCAACTAGACTCTTTGGATTGATGTTTGGTAGGTTTATTTTTGAATTTGGCATCCCCGGTAGTGCCGGATCTGACCACGGCAGTAGGAATCCTCTGTGCCCCATCTCGAGCGGTACCACCGCCCATCTGGCGCGGTACTACCGCTGGAGCGGTACTACCGCTGTGGAGGCGCGGTACTACCGCTGCTGCGGTACTGCCGCTGTGCAGGCATGGTACTACCGCCGGATGCCTAGTTCCATCGTTTCCTACCACATGTTGATCCATATTTGTTGTGTTTATTTGGTTTTGATCGTTCCTTCTGGTTGTTTCGTGTGTCCGTGTGTTTGGTTCCAGGTGATGAATATCCTGAGCAGCAAGTCCGCCGTGTCCACCCCGGGCGTTCAACGTCAAAGCGGTACCGCACATCTGAGGCTGCAGGTGGTTCTTCCAGTGCTCCACCACCGCCAGTGGGTGCTTCCTCAAGTGCCAGTCCTCCTCTCAAGAAGAAGACTGCCAACAGGCCGAAGCCAAGTGGCAAGAAGGTGACTGAGATGACTAGCAAGGAATTCTGGGACAGACGTCGCCGCAACCCATATGAGGAAGACCAAGAACCCAACCTTGTCAATCGCCCGTTCTGGAACCGGTTTCAGTATGCCATCTACTTTGACGTGATCAAGGCTAAGAAGAACCTCTTTGTCAACGTTCATTCCATCAACACGGATGCTATGGAGAAGGACCCTGAGTACTTTGGTGATGCCCTTCAGATGTGCTCTCAGTTGAACATTCTCAGGATCATGCAGTTCAACAAGGACTTTGATGCAGATTTGCTGGCTCAGTTCTTTGCCACTGTCCACCTAGGAACTGATGAAGACTGGACTCTGACTTGGATGACTAATGGGAAGGTGCTAGCTGTCAAGTGGAAGGCCTTCATGGGGTTGCTAGAGGTGGAAGATCAAGGGCTCGAGACTCCAGTCGGATTTCGTCCTCACCACAATGTTACCTTCACTCACAAGCAAGCCCTCTGGCCCTACTGTACTCGGAAGGTCAACCCTGAGACCAGGAAGGAAACCTATGAGTTCTCTACCTATCTGGACATCCTTCACCGTATCTTCCGCGAGACTCTCTTCCCTCGTATCGGGAATCTGGACATGGTACACTCTTATCTCGTGGACATGCTTCTCTTCTGCCAGCGTGAGAAGGACGCAAACACTGGCGAGTCCCTGGACATCTCTCATGTTATGTGGTCTGAACTTCTTGCTGCTATTTCTGAGCGCAAGTGCCCGATTTATGGTCCGTTCATTATGTTGCTCATTGAGAAGGCCTGGAGACGTACCTATCCTGAGGAGCACCTGGAAACTGGAGAGTTGGTTTCTCATGAGATCAAGCGTGTGAGGAAGAAGGATAATTGGGGCATTCCTAGATCTGGAGTTCCATCTTCTGCTGCTGCCATGGAGACCGAGGGCGAGACCGATGCCGATGATGACGATGAGGATTATGTGCCTTCTGGGACAGAGCCTTCTGCGGCAGAGCCCTCTTGGGCAAAGAAGCTCAAACACAAGATGAAGAAGCTGTTCTGCATGGAGTCTCACGGTCAGTACATGACTCATGTGGCTGAGAAGAAGGCAAGGGGGCGTCACAAGGAGCTTATGCGTCAGTTGGGTGCGACAGTCACCAGCGGCTCTGAGGGTCAGATCACCGAGGAGGAGGCGTGGATCCAGCAGCACTGTCCGTGGACCGATTCAGATGCCGAGCAGGTTCCGGCCGAGGACGGCGATGCAGATGATCACGCAGAGTCCTGATGTTCGAGATCCTCATCATGCTCTCACCTAGAGCCGTAGGTTAGCTCTTTGCCCCTTTTGGTGTCTCGATGCCAAAGGGGGAGAGAGTTTAGGGATTTGCGTCGTTCTGTTGCGAGCGTGTCTTTGTCTTTGTGCTTTCGTTGTGTTTGCTACCTTGTGCTTTGTTTGGTTTTGTGTTCAGTGAGACCTTAGTTCCAGTCATATGGTATGAGACATATGCTACCTTATCCTTATCATATCTTTATCTATGTCTCTAGTCATTTGGTATCTCATGAGTTGCATGCTTATTATGTTATATATCCTGCTCTCTTGTATCTCGCTTAGGTTGTTGGTCTCTAAAATACAGGGGGAGTGTTGATCCTAGTATGTGTGTCGTGCAGTCCAAAGCACTTATCTTGTTGGCACACATCTAGGGGGAGCCCGTCTATATTTTAGAGATTTGGGGCTTGCTTATGTCCTTTGTCTTTTCCCGTTTGTGCAAATCCCGTATTGTCATCAATCCACCAAAAAGGGGAAGATTGTAAGGGCATATTTATCCCTAAGATGTTTTGGTGATTGATGACAATGCTTTTGCGGACTAATCGTGTGCATTGAGTGTTTTAAGAGATTCATCCTTTTGGCACGAGACGATTCCCTCCCCTCGGAGCTTGAAGCGAAGATGGTGTAGTCCTTTCGAATTAGTTTGGTGGACTAGTTTCATAGGGATCACCGTACTATCAAGAGGGGGTCCGCTTTGGAAAGGCTAGGGCGGAATCATCACGTACACTTCCTTTGCCCCCCCTCCGAGCCTTTCCGCTTCTATGATGGGCTCGTTCCCCTTCTCAGTGTGCCCTCTTTGGTCCCAGCGGTAGTACCGCGGGCCGGAGCGGTAGTACCGCTTATGGCTACAAGCGGTAGTACCGCTCTAGAACGGTGGTACCGCTGGTAGCCCCCAGCCATAGTACCGCTGCGGTCTCGTGCTAGTACCGCCTCGATTCGAGGGGTCTTTTTTCGTGTCGGGTTTTACGGTACTTGCCGCGGCAGTGGGGGCCGTAGTACCGCTCGTATGCGGTAGTACCGCCCAGACCACCGCGGTAGTACCGCCCGGGGGAGCGGTAGTACCGCTGTGATCAGCGGTAGTACCGCTGCCTCCTGCGGTAGTACCGCTCTCTGCGGGGCTAGTGTCTGTGTGGGGGGGGGGGGTAACGGTTGGATTGTTCCCCCCACTATATAAGGAGGTCTTCTTCCCCAAAGTTGACCTACCTCTTCCCCCAAAAGCTCCATTGTTGCTCCAAGCTCCATTTTCGCCCGATCTCTCTCCCTAGCCAATCAAACTTGTTGATTTGCTCGGGATTGGTTGAGAAGGCCCCGATCTACACTTCCACCAAGAGAAATTTGATCCCCCCCACTTATCCCTAGCGGATCTTGTTACTCTTGGGTGCTTGAGCACCCTAGACGGTTGAGGTCACCGCGGAGCCATAGTCCATTGTGGTGAAGCTTTGTGGTGTCGTTGGGAGCCTCCAATTAAGTTGTGGAGATTGCCCCAACCTTGTTTGTAAAGGTCCGATCGCCGCCTTCAAGGGCACCAATAGTGGAATCACGGCATCTCGCATTGTGTGAGGGCGTGAGGAGAATACGGTGGCCCTAGTGGCTTCTTGGGGAGCATTGTGCCTCCACACCGCTCCAACGGAGACGTACTTCCCCTCAAAAGGAAGGAACTTCGGTAACACATCCTCGTCTTCACCGGCTCCACGATTGGTTATCTCGTCCCTTTACTTTCGCAAGTTTACTCGTGTTATATCTCTTATTTGCTTGCATGCTTGTTGTCATTGCATCATATAGGTTGCTCACTTAGTTGCATATCTAGACAACCTATTTTGATGCAAAAGTTTAATTTGGTAAAGAAAAGCTAAAAATTGTTAGTTGCCTATTCACCCCCCCCTCTAGTCAACTATATCGATCATTTCATATGTAATCGGAAATTCCAACTATTGTCGAGAGGTTAAATTTAGTTGAAGAAGAAAACAATTACTTGAAGGAAAAATTGAAAAAAATTGAGGAGGTGAAGATGATATTGGAGTTGCATGTTGCAGATGTCGTCGATGATCACAAGATCAATATGGATGCAATGCACTTGAAGATTAGAAAGATTAGAAAATATGCCATTCATACCGAGGCTTGGTATCATTATGCCGTTGGATCGATTGTTACCTTAGTTGCGATTATGATCGCATTTATTGTTGCATTGAAATGTTTTACATAGTTTCAATGCATGGTTTAATTAGATGCTCTGGAGAGCTATATGTTGTTCAATGAGAACTATGTATGTACTTTGGTTTTAATGTGATGATGAACTTCTATTAATTTGGTCACTTATCTATTCATGATGTTCTGTAATGGTTTTTGACACACTTAATTATATATAATGCACGCAGATGAACCGACAATGGATGTACGGTAACAAACGCACCTCTGAGTACATTGAGGGCGTGCATAATTTTATCACAGTGGCTGAGGCAAACAAGCAGTATGGTTTTATGTGTTGTCCATGCCATAGCTGTGGGAATAAGAGGTCTTACTCTGACTCGGAAACCTTTAACACCCACCTGCTTTATAAGGGTTTCATGCCACACTATAATGTTTGGACCAAGCACGGAGAAAGAGGGGTTATGATGGAAGACAGCGAAGAAGAAGAGGATGATGACAACTATGTGCCCCCTGAATACGGTGATGCTGCAACGGGGGAAGCTGAAGATTAAGAGGAACCAGACGATGTGCCCGATGATGATCTTCGCTGGGTCATTGTTGATGCAAAGAGACAGTGCGGAAGTGAAAAGGAGAAGCTGAAGTTCGATCGCATGTTAGAGGATCACAAAAAAGGGTTGTACCCCAATTGCGAAGATGGCAACACAAAGATCGGTACCGTACTGGAATTGCTACAGTGGAAGGCAGAGAATGGTGTACCTGACAAAGGATTTTAGAAGCTACTGAAAATATTGAAGAAGAAGCTTCCAAAGGATAACGAATTGCCCAACAGTACGTACGAGCAAAGAAGGTTGTATGCCCACTAGGATTGGAGATGCAGAAGATACATGCATGCCCTAATGACTACATCCTCTACCGCGTTGCGTACGAGGATTTGAACGCATGCCCGGCATGCGGTGCATTGCAGTATAAGATCAGACGAGATGACCCTGCTGATGTTGACGGCGAGCGCCCCAGGAAGAGGGTTCCTGCCAAGGTGATGTGGTATGCTCCTATAATACCACGGTTGAAACGTCTGTTCAGAAACAAAGAGCATGCCAAGTTGATGCGATGGCACAGAGAGGATCGTAAGAAAGACGGGAGGTTGAGAGCACCCGCTGACGGGTCGCAGTGGAGAAAAATCGAGAGAAAGTAATGGGAGGACTTTGCAGGTGACGCAAGGAACGTATGGTTTGGTTTAAGCACGGATGGCATTAATCCTTTTGGGTAGAAGAGCAGCAATCACAACACCTGGCCCATGACTCTATGTATCTATAACCTTCCTACTTGGTTGTGCATGAAGCGGAAGTTCATTATGATGCCAGTTCTCATCCAAGGCCCTAAGCAACCCGGCAACGACATTGATGTGTACCTAAGGCCATTAGTTGAAGAAGTTTTACAGCTGTGGAATGGAAATGGTGTACGTGTGTGGGATGAGCACAAACAACGGGAATTTGACCTGCATGCGTTGCTGTTTGTAAACATCAATGATTGTCCTGCTCCCAGTAACCTTTCAAGACAGACAAACAAGGGATACCACGCATGCACGCACTGTTTAGATAACACCAAAAGTATACACTTGGACAAATGCAGGAAGAATGTGTACCTGGGGCATTGTCGATTTCTTCCGACCAACCATCAATGTCGAAAGAAAGGCAAGCATTTCAAAGGCGAGGCAGATCACCGGAAGAAGCCCGCCATCCATACCAGTGATCACAAACTTGCTATGGTCAGTGATTTACAAGTAATCTTTGGAAAGGGTCCCGGCGGACTATCTGTTCCGAATGACGCTGAGGGACGCGCACCCATGTGGAAGAAGAAATCTATATTTTGGGACCTACCCTACTGGAAAGACCTAGAGGTCCAGTCTTCAATCGACGTGATGCACGTGACGAAGAATCTTTGTGTGAACCTGCTAGGCTTCTTGGGCGTGTATGGGAATACAAAAGATACACCGGAGGCACGGGAGGACCAGCAACATGTGCACGAAAAAGACGGTATGCCTCCAAAGCAGTATGAAGGTCCTGCCAGCTACGCTCTTACCAAAGAAGAGAAGGAAATCTTCTTTGAATGCATGCTCAGTATGAAGGTCCCGTCTGGCTTCACGTCGAATATAAAGGGAATATTAAATATGCCAGAGAAAAAGTTTCAGAACCTAAAGTCTCATGATGCAACATGATTATGACGCAACTACTTACGGTTGCATTGAGAGGCCTTCTACCGGAAAACGTTCAATTAGCCATTGTGAAGCTATGTTCATTCCTCAATGCAATCTCTTAGAAGGTGATCGATCTAGAAATCCTACCAAGGTTAAGGAGTGATGTGGCGCAATGTCTTGTCAGTTTCGAGCTGGTGTTCCCACCATCCTTCTTCAATATCATGACGCACGTCCTAGTTCATCTAGTCGACGAGATTGTCGTTCTGGGCCTTATATTTCTACACAATATGTTCCCCTTTGAGAAGTTCATGGGAGTCCTAAAGAAATATGTTCGTAACCGCGCTAGGCCAGAAGGAAGCATCTCCATGGGCCATAAAACAGAGGATGTCATTGGGTTTTGTGTTGACTTCATTCCTGTCCTTAAGAAGATTGGTCTCCCTCAATCGTGGGATGAGGGGAGACTGACTGGAAAAGGCACGCTAGGAGGGGACTCATTAATATGTAGGGACGGGCATTCTTGGTCTCAAGCACACTACACAGTTCTACAGAACTCTACCTTGGTGACCCCGTATGTCGATGAACACAAGAACATTCTGCGCTCCAAACACCCAGAGCAGTGTGACGACTGGATTACATGTAAACACATCAGGACTTTCGGCAGTTGGTTGCAAACACGTCTCAGGGGTGACAACACTGTTTCTGATGAGCTGTAGTCGTTGGCCAGGGGACCATCTTCGACTGTATTGACTTACAAAGGGTACAAGATAAATGAGAATACATTTTACACGATCGCCCAAGATCAAAAGAGCACCAACCAAAAGAGTGGTGTCCGCTTTGATGCAGCAACCAAGAGGGGAAATGACACATAATATGGTTACATAGTGGACATATGGGAACTTGACTACGGACATGATTTGAAGGTCCCTTTGTTTCAGTGCAAATGGGTCAATCTGTCAGGAGGCGAGGTACAGGTAGACCCAAAGTATGAAATGACAATAGTGGATCTGAAAAATCTTGGGTACACAAATGAACCATTCGTCCTAGCCAGTGATGTGGCACAGGTTTTCTATGTGAAGGACATGTCTACCAAACCGAGAAAAAGAAATGAAAAGAAAACGAATACATCATACGATGAGCCAAAGCGCCACATAGTTCTTTCAGGAAAAAGAGACATCGCGGGATTAGAGGGCACGACAGACATGTCCAAAGATTATGAAAAGCTTCATGAAATTCCTCCCTTCAAAGTCAAGGCTGACCCAAGCACCCTATTAAACGATGAAGATTATCCATGATTACGGCGCAATAAGCAAAGGACACAAGCGAAGAAAAAGTGAAGACTTTCTCTCCACAACTATTATAATGATGCCTTTGATCTAGAATATCATTGCAGTTACATGTGAAGAAATGAAATGCCTTTTGTAACTGATGAGTTTCCATATGAAACTCTGATACTTCGGAAGAGATTGTCCGTTTTGTACACGAAGTGCATCTATTTTTTGCCGTAACCCTCTCAACTTTTTAGCACATGCTATGTGGGTGAAATGATGATATCATGCCAACTTTCAACCTTTTCAAAGTTCATTTGTAGTGCTTTTCAATTTCAGGGTCATATAGCTCAAAAAAAATCAGTAAATGCATGGAAAATAACAAATGAAGTCAGAAAGGGTTGAAAATTGATGATGTGGCTTTGAATGGTGCATTTTGAAAACACAAAAATTCTAGAGTTCAAATAAGTTCAAAAAAATGAAATCCATTTGTAACAGATGAGTTTTCGTCCGAAACCCTGATACTTCGAAAGAGATTGTCCATTTTGTACACGAAGTGCATCCAGTTTTTACCGTAACCCTCTCAACTTTTTAGCACATGCTATGTGGGTAAAATTATGATACCATGCCATCCAATATACTGAGATATTCAATGTAATAAGTTCTTATATTATGGAATGGAGGGAGTAAGTAGCAAGTTGTCTATGTGTGAAGGAGCTTGTAGATAATTTGAAGAAAGAATTCCCATTAAAACAGTTTATACAGGATGTGTATAGTTCAAATACTATAATACAAGAAACATTGCTGCCTCTTACATATGTAAGTACGGAACAGAATTTGACAATTGTCAAAGATCTCTTACTGGAAGAAATAAAATTACGATGTACTCCCTCCGTTCCAAAATAGATGACCCAACTTTATACTAACTTTGTACTAAAGTTAGTACAAAGTTGAGTCATCTATTTTCGAACGGAGGAAGTACCAACCAGCAAGTGAGCCTCTTATACACCATTCACCTTTAAACTAACTGAACCGCCACCTAATAATAAGCATTCTATCTATGTGTGAAGCATTCTCACTAACACAGTTTATACAGGATGTGCATAGTGCAAATACTATAATACAAGAGACTTGCATGATGCCATGGTAAAAGAGAAGCAGTATTCCCATTGCTGGCCCGAGAATCAGCGGCGACGATGACGCCTTTGTCGAAGATGAAGGAGAGTGTGGTCGTCCTCTTCTTGTTGTTCACCATCTCCTCGGTCGCCTTCTAGAACCCATCAAACTGCCGCCACGAAACAACAACAGGGTGCGCAAATGGATCAGAGGCCGGTGCCGGTGCATCGCAGCACGAGGAAAGGGGGTCGAGGGAGGGGGAGGCTCACACACGTTGTTGAAGGGGGGAACTCGAGGGCGAGCTGGTCGGCGGTGCCGGCAGAGAAGAGGCTGCTGAAGTTGTCGCTGCCGGCCGCGGCGGCACCGAAGTGGTTCTTGAGGGCGAAGAGTGTCAGGCTCCAGCTACCTGAACCTGAAGAAGTGTCGATTTTCAGTTAATTGGCGTGCATCTGCCAATGCTTCGTGGGATCAAACGGCTGTCATCGCTCGGTCAAAACCTCACCCGAAGGCCGAGATCTACCTTACAGTTTCTAACGAATGCTTCGTGGGATCAAACGGCTGTCATCGCTCGGTCAAAACCTCACCCGAAGGCCGAGATCTACCTTACAGTTTCTAACCAATGCTTCGTGGGATCAAACGGCTGTCATCGCTCGGTCAAAACCTCACTCGAAGGCCGAGATCTACCTTACAGTTTCTAATCATTGGTAAGACAAATCTTTCAACGACTGAATGAAGATAATCATTCAGTACACATATTTAGTAGACAATCTTTCAACCAATGAATGAAGATAAGAAAGAGAGCTTGTCACTAGTACTTGTTATCATTGCAGGAATGCTAAAGGCATGCTAGTACTTGTCAATCTTGGGCTCGCGGGATACGACTACTGCAATGGTGCAGACGCGCATTGCAAGGGTGGTAGCGCCAGACCATGGCTAGGGTTTCATCGCAGTGCTTTTGCGAGAAGATAGATAAAGCGGATGTGTCTTGCATCTTGTACCAGTACTTAAAAAAGCATCAACCTTGTACACGGATCCCAAATTTTACCTTGTATACCGGGTGAACTGATGGAAATGGAGAAATAATCCAGGGGGATAACAATTGCAAAACCTCGTAATTAGGTTCTTGACCAGTTAGCACAATATGAAAACATGAAGATATGAGGTATGGCAGGTCACGGAAACTAATTACCTGGCTAGCAGCCGTTGTAGATTGAAAAATTCCTTGAACCAAAATACGAGAACCAGCCACAATATTGGCCTGAATCATTTGACCAGAACCTTGCTGAACACCAATTAGCTTTGTTTCATGCAGAACTCATCATCAACCTCGCATTATTGTAGAAAAGAACTGAGCAGAGTCTACTGGTTGTTCCAAGTCATGAATAGGAACTCGATGTGCACAAATAACAAGGAGTTGGAGAATGTGCAGTGCAACAGGAAAATAATGGATATATTTCTATGAACTGGAGAACACCCACATGACTGCCTGTAGTTGGTCTTCTCCCCTAATCTAACAGTCGACCAGCATGTGCGAGTAAAGACTGCCTTTCTTCCCCGTTGGCGATTCGAACAGCAGGCAGCGATTGGGCTAGGATTTCCATCGGTGTGGAGAAAAGGGGCGGGGTAGGGAGAAACCTCGGGGTGGAGGACCTACGATCCGGTGGCGGCGACGGACCTAGAATCCGCCCAAGGTTGAGGTCAGTAGGACTACTCGGGAGGGATGGGTCCGCCCGCCTATCCCCCCGCGCCGGATCCCCTCGCCGATCCCCTCGTGGAGCCACAGTTGGAGCGCGTCCACTAGATCCCCTCGTGGCGCCTTGGCTGGATTAGTTCCTCCGCTGACTGCGCCATGAGTATGGTGGCGGCGCCGCCTGTGTCGTGGGTGAAAGAAGGAGGATAGATGGGGCTGCGAATCGAACGAGTGGGACGAGAGGTGATGGTGGAACGGGAGGAAACGAACGATCACCGGGAATGGGCTGGCCTACGGCCCAGTTAACCACAGGGCGCCGTTTCGGCCTGTGGAGTAGCTGCCCATAGGACAGTAGGCCCAGTATTTACCACATGCAGGTCAGATCGCTTGACACGAAGATCCAACGACCAGAAACATCCTGATCATGAAGACGGACGGCTGAAAACCCAAATCACTGTGAGGGCTCGCTTTAGGTGCGGTTATACTGTCCTTAATTAAGGCCCCAGCGAACTCAACGATATCGACAGTACCCATGTCGCATGAATCAATATAGTACTTGTTTAGCTGGTTCGTTCACATGAGGCAACAGAAAGGATTAGTTCCAACAACAACACGTAATTATTGTTTGATGCAACAATGCTGCACACCAAGCTAACAGATCCTGGATTTCAACGCGTCTTTGGAAAGGGTTAGCCCATGGTTGATTAAGGCCCCAGCGACTCGTTAACATGTAGATTAACCATGTTGCATCATCAATATAAAGCAGGTTTTGCTTTCTTAGTTAGTCAGTTCAGATGAGTTCTATTTTTGAAAGGAAAGAGGCAAGCGGAGAAGGCTATGGATAAAAAGTGGTCAGCACAGACAGTGCAAGCAAACTTATCAAAACCCGGTGAGTGAATGCATGTGCCTATGAGCTTGTACGAAAATCCAGGGCTTATGAGTGGAATCAAAGCCTATTCAGAAGCTTACTGAATTTACCTTGCTTTAAGTCCTATGACCACCTATCAGCCCGACTTTACTAGTTGAAGGCTATGGATAAAAAGTGGTACAGCACAGACAGTGCAAACAAACTTATCAAAACCCGGTGAGTGAATGCATATGCCTATGAGCTTACGAAAAGCCAGGGCTTGTGAGTGAATCAAAGCATATTCAGAAGCTTATTGAATTTTCCTTGCATTAAGTCTTATGACAGATTTAGATATTATCTGCCTGCCGCTATTGAATTGACGATATGGGACAACTAAATCATATCCTACAGACAGCGCCTACTAGCTAGTTACTGAAGTTACTGTCTCCCTAACGGTTTGAATGTGTTTGTTTTATGGATCTGCTTCCTTCAAAGAAGAACTAATGAAAATATAGGGACTCCACTTCGCTTGTGCTTGCTAGGCAACAGAAGTGATTAGTTCTTTTCATAATTATAACGACCAGTCCCTAAATTGTGTGGGTCATGAAACAGAGCAATTTTTGACCACCGACCTAAGTGACTGCTTTGCACAAGATTTCTGGCAGCCAATTAATCAAACACATACAGATCCAGGATTCCAAGACATTTCCTACAGTAAACTTATGTGATATTACAATTAGGAGATTGATTACTTCATAATTTGGAAGGGATTCGAGAGCAGAGGAGCCACCAACTTATCTTGCCTTAGAATGGGTTAGTGCGTGGCTGATTAAGCAGCAGTAATAACTTGGTTAATAAAAAAGATTGGAGAAGCTAGAACATGTAGACTCACGGAGTGCAAGTGGGGAAATGAAATCTGCCTTGTGAGAGAGAACCAGGTGCGTGAGAATGAGATTCTACTCATAGAAGGAGAAATCTACTACTACATGATTCAGAAATCTACCAAACCTAACGGATCGGGCATTGTTCATAAAATAAAAAAAAACAGATCTGGCATTCTTTGTAGTAAGTAAAAGAATGTGTGAGATTCTACCCTACCCAGCTATGCGTAGAAGAAAGTGCATCTCACCTGCTGATGTGGGAAGGGGAAGGCGGCTGTGGATTTTGTTAAGGTTTCTTCTAGGGTTCGTTGAGGGGAGGAGAGAGAGAGAGAGAGGTTGGCTATGGCGACTGGCGACTCTGTATGGGAAGGAAGGGGGACACTGGAGAGGGCGAGCGACTCTGTATGTGCGGCCCCTTTGGCTTTGGCGCGCGTGGGCACAATTTTTCGCGCGCTTTCTCTTACCGCTCCCGCGCGTGCCGGCGAGCTCTGTTGGGCCTTGAAATGTTTTTTTCCCTATATTTATAACTGGGCTTGTTTTAGCCTTTCATGTTTGTTTTCTGGAACGAAGATAGCCCTAAACCGTGGGGCACGCCTATTCCTCGCGTTACGCGAGACGAGGGCGAACCCTCGCGTCTCAGATGGGCCGGCCCAGCCGCGCGGGAGCCCGCGGCCTGTTCTTTTTTCCCTGTTTTTTTGTTGTTGTTTTTTGCTTTATTTTTGTACTATTTCTTTATAATTTGAAATATTCGTTATATATATATATATATATATATATGACAAAAAACACTTTTCAAAACACATTTCACAATGTGTTGAACAAGTATTGGGAAAAAAGTTGAACAAGTATTTAAAAATGTGAATAAGTATTAAAAATATTGAACAAGTATTTGGAAAAATGTTGAATGAGTAATAAAAAATGTTGAACGAGTATTTAAAAAGAAATTGAACAAGTATTTGAAAAAAAATTGAACGAGTATTTGAAAAATATTGAATAAGTATTTAAAAAATGTTGAAAAAGAAATGTTGAACAAGTATATGAATAACTATTTAAAAATATTGAACGAGTATTTAAAAAATGTTGAACAAGTATTTTAAAAATTATAATTATTAAAACATTGAAAAAGTATGTGAAAATTGTTGAATAAGTGTTCGAACAAAGCTGAACGTGTATACAAGAAATGTTGATCACTTATTAACAAAATGTTTTGACATATACGAAATGTAGAGTGAAAATGAAAACAAACATAAGAAAAAACAAAAAATGGAGAAGAAAAAGGGAAATCAAACCAAAAAATGGAGAAGAAAAAAGAAAAAATGGAGAATAATAATAAAACCAAATAATAAACAAAGAAAACCCTGTCAAAAAAGAAAAAGAAAAAGTGCTAGCGTCATTTCATTACGTTTACGTTTACATTACCTCTGACGAACCAAAACAACCTCTCGATGGGGTTTCTTAAGCACGAATAGATATGACGCACACATGAGATCCTCGAGTGAAAATTGGGTGCACGGGTGTGTATTTTGAGCGCCAGAGTCACGCGCGTCGATTCCGGCGGCCCCTAAATGAGGATTCCCTTTCCCGATTCTAGCAGCCTCGCCTCTACCCCAACCCCTTCGTCGGCGTAGACGGCAACGCCGCATCAGCAAAATCACCCCGCCCTCCATTCCGAGATGAAATTAGAGAGCTAAGGCGCGAGACTGACCTTGTCTATGGGAGATGTAGCAATTAGCCGCCTCCCTCGCGCCATCGGCAGCCCCCTTCCGTCTCGAGCCGCTCGGTCTTTTTTTTGAAGGAAACTATCGTCGCTTTATTTAAAACACAAAGTTTGGAATGTCATCCGATATTACATCAAGAACGAAGTCCGGGGGAGCCCTCAACCAAACCTTACAGAGTTCATCTCCAACTCCTACTCTAGCAAATTTATGCGCAACGATATTGGCAGAACGCCGGACCCAAGAGACTTTGAAACTCGCAAATGAGTGCAACATCCTTTTAATGTCCTCCACCCAAGGCCCAGCAACACCCAGGCTTCTCACCGGTTGATTAAGCATCTTGACCACACTCTGGCAATCGAGCTCGACATGAACACGTTCCGCATTGATCTCCTGAGCCACCTCCAATGCCCTTTTGCACGCCAAAATTTCCACAGCTTCCGGGTCAACTATATTGGGGAAATGATGGCATAACCCGGCCCTAAAGGCACCGTTGTGATCTCTCAAAACAGCGCCCCCTCCACCTTTATCACCATGCCTCGATGTTGCACCATCCGAATTCAGTTTGAGCCATCCCTCCTAGGTGGCCGCCACTTCTGTTCTGTTTTTGGCACTGCTGGCTGCTGCGACACCGCATGCACCGCCCTCCACTCCTTCACGTGATCTGCAACAGCAGCTAATATTTCATGTGGAGAAGCGATGCGCTTCCCATCTCTTGCCTCATTACGAGCCAACCACAATCCGTATATAGCCTGGATCATCACTTCCCTGTCATCTCCGTTTGCACCTGAGAACCAATCCAGTAGCCAGCTTGCTAGGGCACTCTGGGAGCCTACTTGGCACGGTGGGATCGCCACCGTAGCTCCCATCTCCGAGTGTAGAAGCCGCCAAAACTGAACTGAATGTTGGCACGCCCAAAATCTGTGATATGTTGTTTCCTCTCTTCCGCATGCTACACAAAAAACTCCTAGTTTAATCCGTCGACGGTGAAGTTCTGATCCCACTGCTAAACCATTCTTAATGAGACGCCACATATGTATTTTAGCCTTGGCTGGCGCTTGTGAAGCCCAAAGCGCCATGAAGCCACGATGCTTGGTGACCGAGCTTGATGCCTCCGGCTGTCCGGATTATGCACGCAGCATGGCCATCTTCAGGTGATATGCGGATTTGACTGTGAAGCTCCCATCCTTTGTAAAATTCCATGCTAGGTAGTCATCCCGACCCGGACCACCCACTGCAATTTGCTGGATGTCATGGACATCATCCGGCGCGAACATAGTTCTTAGTCGTCCTTCATTCCAGCTAGTGCCACCGGGGTTAAGGAGATGAGTTACTCGCGTGACTCCCGGCATATAAACTTGTCCCAGCGGTTTCATACTGTTACTCCGCGGAATCCAGTTGTCATGGTGGATAGGCACCTGAGACCCGTCCCCAATTCTCCAAACCAGCCCCTCTCGCAGCAAATCACGCCCGTGCAGTATACTTCGAAATGTGTATGAAGCCTTGGCAGGACAGGTTGCTGTCAAGATAGTGTCCTCACTGAAATAACGAGCCTTGAGGACCCTGGCGCATAGAGAGGAAGGGCATTGCAGCACCCTCCAGGCCTGTTTTGCCAACAAAGCTTGATTGAATGCTTCCTGATCCCTAAACCCCATCCCACCGTCTCGTTTCGCTGCACACATTTTTTGCCATGAAATCCAATGTACTTTCCTCTCGCCGTTCGCTGCGCCCCACCAGAATTTAGAAGAAATAGAAGTCAGTTTCCCGCACGTCTTCTTTGTGAGACGGAAGCAGCTCATGGTGAAAGTCGGTACTGATTGCAGGCCCGATTTGACTAGCACATCCCTGGCAGCCTTGGATAAGCCCTGTCCCTTCCAACCACCAACTTTTCCTTTCGAACTCTCGGTCAGGTACTTGAAAGTACCGTCCTTGGATCGCCCAACCAGTGTTGGAAGACCCAAATATCTCTCGCTTAGAGCTTCAGATTGGACACCCAAAACAGATTTTAACTCCACTTTTGTGTCTTGTTGACACCCCCTTCCGAAGAAAATAGATGACTTCTGCATATTAACCCGCTGTCCCGATGCAACCTCATAATGTGTTAGGATATCTTTGAGCGTTTGCATGTTCTGTGTTGTGCCCTCAAGGAATACGATGCTGTCATCGGCGAATAGAAGATGTGTAATATGGGGGCCAGTGCTCCCAAATTTCACTCCTGTAATCATATTTTCGCTTTGTGCCTTCTTCAGTAGAGCAGAGAAACCCTCCACGCAGAAGAGAAACAGATAGGGCGATAGAGGATCGCCTTGCCTTAATCCTCTTGAAGGGAGAAAACACCTTAAGCAGTCCCCATTGAGCTTCACCCGAAAGCTCGCGGTCGTTACACACCTCATGATCATTGCAATCCAGCCCGGTGCGAAACCAAATCTTCTTAACATCTGCTCCAAAAAAACCCACTCAACTCTATCGTATGCTTTCATCATATCTAACTTTACAGCACACAACACCTTTCTCCTTTTCCTTGTTCTTATCGCATGAACACACTCATATGCCACCAATACATTGTCCGTTATCAGTCGCCCCGGTACAAAAGCACTCTGCTCCTCAGAAATAAGAATGGGTAGGATGCGCTTCAAACGATTAGCCAAGACTTTTGTAGCAATCTTGTGTAAGACATTACAGAGGCTTATAGGCCGAAATTGGGTGAGTAACTCTGGCGCACTGACCTTCGGGATCATAACAATTACCGTGGCATTAAAAGCATCAGGGGCTGCTACCCCACTCAAAAAATCTCTCACCGCTCTACAAACATCTCCCCTTACCAACGACCAGTGTCGTTGATAGAACAAAGCGGGAAGACCATCGGGTCCCGGAGCCTTCGTCGGACCCATTTGAAACAGCGCCACCTCTATTTCCTCATCACTTATCATAGATACAAGAGCTGCATTCATGTCATCAGTGACCACGCTCTCAATATTTTGTAATAAAGTGTTGGCTCTAGTTGATCCTTCGGAAGTAAAAAGATTTTCATAAAAAGCTGCAGCCATCTGTCTCATCTCATCGTTTACCAAGCATCTCGTACCATCCTCCCGCCTTAGTGCCTTGATTGTATTCTTACGCTTGCGGTGGGAGGCTCTGTTTTGAAAATACCTAGTGTTTTGGTCTCCCGCACGCAGCCAATCCACTCTTGAGCGCTGCCTATACATGATTTCCTCCCTTGCATAGACCTCTCGCAGCTCCTCTTCTAGCTCACGAACCTCCATGTAACAAGCAGTACCCAGCGCCCTCTTCTTCGCATCAAGGAGCTGCGCTTTCAGCTTGGCAATTTTCCTCCGAACAGATCCAAAAACTTCCATTGCCCATCGCTGCATCGAGCCCGTCACCTGTCCCAGCCGCTGCCAGGTCGCGGACAGCCCCTGTTCGCCTGTACCAGCCGCCTCCCACGCTTCGGCGAGCATTTCCTCATATTTTTCATGTCTTGTCCAAGCTTCCTCAAAGTGGAACTGTCTTGTGCCCCGTTTATTAGTGCGAGGAGCCGTCTCCAGCGCCCTAACAACTAGAGCTTGATGGTCAGATTCCTCTGTAAGTACATGTTCAACACTTGTTTCCGGAAATAACTCCAAGAAGCCATCATTGCATGTTGCACGGTCCAGCCGCACCTGTATGTTTGCGTCGCCATCCCGCTTGTTGTCCCACGTGTAGGGATACCCCGAGAAACCCAAGTCCGCTAGCCCACACTCTGCCAAACTATCTCGGAATACCTCCATCTGTAAAAAACTCCTTGGATTACCACCACTTTGATCAGTTTGGAAAAGCGCTTCATTGTAGTCCCCCACGCAAATCCATGGAAGATTATCTTGAGCCCGTAGATATCGTAGAGCGTCCCAAGATTTCTTGCGTAGCTCTGTTTTGGGTTCCCCATAGAATCCAGTGATCCTAAAGGTTTTCCCCTCGAAGGCCACCTCCGTGTCCAGAAAATATTGGCACCACGGACGCACTGTGACTTGAACATGATCTCTCCACCACATAGCTAATCCACCACTCTGCCCAAAACTATCCACTGCCACTCCGTTTCGGAACCCCAAACTCCACTTAAGCTTCTCCATCGCCCTGCCTTTCTTTTTTGTCTCGCATAAGAATACCACCGCTGGGTTGTAGGACCGTATCAGGTCTCTCAGTTCGCCAACCGTCGAGTCCAACCCCAGTCCTCGACAGTTCCAGGCCAAGATATTCATGGCGTCCGGCGGCCCCCTACCTCGGGGTCCGCTGATGTATTGTTGGTCTCTGAGATACGGTCAAACACAGTAGACGTTTTCCGTCTCGTGTCGCGAATGAACGCATCATGTGAAGTTAGCTTATCCGGATCATTCTTTGCCACCCAGTATTGCCTCGGCCCCCTCTTGCGTCCCATCTGTTCATACCGCTGCGAGCTCCGCTCATAATAAACTTCTCTATATTCTTGCCTCGGCTTGCGTACAAAATGACCCTTTGTCCTTGTCCTGCTATTGTCGCCATTTGGGCTATACCTTGATGGCTCCCCTAGGCCTCCATCACCTTGATGCTGCAAACCCCCCTGCCTGTAGTTCCTTTCCTCATTTTTTAATCTGCTTGCATGTGCCTGTCGTTGGGTCTCCTGGAGCTTGTTTCTTAAATCCTTCTCTTTCTTCTTTTCTAAGCCTTGCCTAAGATCAAATTCTCCCTCTGCAGCAAAACGTGATCCACCTTTTAACGGGCTATCCACTGCTCCTTTGTCCAGCTTTAAACCACCACCAGTGCGCTGGTCAGCTGACATGGAAAACTCATCCTGCAAATTACGTTTTGCTGGAACATCTCTTCCCTTGCTTGGTCTAAACCGGTCGCTGTCGCCGGTTCGACCCGTTCCCCTACTGTTATTGCTGCTGTGTGAGGGCCCAAGAGATCCCTCCTTTTCATTGCCCTTTCTCCCCGGGGATGCCCTGAGCCATCCTCCCCACTGAGCCGCCGACTCCAACGGCGGATCGCATACTCCCCCTGCATGCACTAGACGCCCACAGTCAAAACAAAAATGAGGAATCTTCTCATAATGAAAATCGAACCACGTTCCGGTCTTGTCATCCCTCGAGTTCTTAAGATAAAAACCTCTGACCAATGGCTCAAACACAGAAACTCTTGCTCGGACTCTCAAATTATTCCCTCGAGCCACCCCATCTTTATCACAGTCCACCTTCACTATCGACCCCAGCCAATTGCCTAGTGCTTTCCCAAATTTCTCAGTCCTCTTGTCAGGCGGCAGGTCGTCCACACGAACCCATACGTCCACCGAATCAAAAACCATCTCCGATGGCCTCTTGTTTCCCTCATACTCCTTGAGGATGAGCACACTAAAATCATACTGCCACGGGCCATTGTTCATAGCGTGCTTCCAGTCACCCTCACTCCCAAAGTGCACCTCAAACACGTTGGATCCCAGGTCTCTGAACCGTGCTTCCCTATGCAGACCCCACGCCCTCGTCATTGTCCTCTCCAGAGCACTCCTGATCATCGGCCTAGTCGAACACACTTTCCCCACTGCCGACCACCTCGAGTTCTTCGGAGTCACCTCCTCTGGATCGTCAAAAACCAATCCCTCCGCTTCTTTATCCAACAGAACCATACCTCCCATCCTCGCTGAGAGACTCGACGTTGGATCCGGGGTTTTACTTTCCGTCGGGGATTTTGAGGATCCCCTGCTTTCCGTATCGCCCCCCTTGCGCAGCGGTGTTGCCATCGCCGCCCCCCCAACATCTGTAGCAGTCTTTCCTTTTTTGTCCGCCGCACCCAACGCTGTCGTCGAGGGCGTGGTTTTTATCTGGCTTGTGGATCCCGCCGCCACAGATGCCGGGTTCAGCGGCGAAGGCGTCTTCTTCTCGCGCGCCGTCTCCCCCGCCCTGGCGGGCGAGGAGTTCTGCCGCTGCAGAGTAGCCGCCGCCGTCATCTCTGATGCTCTCGGCTGCAAAACCTTCGTCGATCTCTCAGATGCTTTCTCCGCCATTAGCTCCGCCCCTGACGGAAGAGAAACCAGCGCCGGTCAGGTTCTAGGGCAACGCCGTCGCTACCCCAGCCCCCACCGCAATCTCTCTCACCCCCGCAGCGAAACCCTAACCCCAGCACTCGAGCGCGATCGCCATGCAATCGCCTCTTGTCGCCTTAGGGTTTCCTACGTGGTGGACCCGGAGTTGTCTCGAGCCGCTCGGTCAATTGCTAGTGCTGGCTGTCACCAGTACGCACTTCAATCTTGCCCGGCCCTAGGTGTTGGCTTTTTTCAGTTATCATACACATGATCACACGACAACTCGCCTCAATGTATACAAACTTGTACTAGCACTCGATATCTCGCCGACGCTATCACAGGCGCCGAGACCAGAACACACGCTTACGAATGCAGCAATTCGAAATTAGCAAGAGGCATGTATCATGCCTTGTGATCTGTTTATTGCTTTTCTCGTTTTATCACTTTAACGTACCTTAGAGTCACGTATTGTATGTTAGGTTTGACGTACAGTACGCATGAGTCATGAAGCATTTCATGTTGGATCTGTTCTCAAGGGATGTCGAATGAACTAATTAAGTTAGGGCCACTTCAGTAATATGTACCGTCTATTATGTGTGGACAAACTTTTGTTAGTGTAAACCTGTGCACCACTATGGATTGATTTTACGTTCCTCATAGATTTTATGTTCCACTTACATTTTTTTCCGAAACGGAGGCAAAAGATTTGCCTCATCTATTAAAGTAGAGGAGAATATAGTTTTGTAGAGTTACACAAGGCCAAAGTACGGCATGACAATTACTCGCGCGATACAATTTTTCCTAATTGTTTAGCCCCTGCAGTAACCCATAGGTTGGCCTCATCTATAATAAGCTTGAGAAGGATTGGCGGCAGCGTCTCTTTGTGGCGGAAGGCTCTAGCGTTCCTCTCGTTCCAAATTGTCCAGCATACGAGCATGGTAAGGGAGGCCATGGCTCGACGATCCGGGATGCTCGAATTGGTGCGCTTGTCCCACCAAGAGAGGAGGGAATCCTCAAGGTGCCAGTCAGAAGGGTCCAGATGCGCAAGCCCATACTTGTCAATGAGCATCCGCCAAAGCCTCAAGGTGAAGCGGCATTTAGTGAATAGGTGGATGCCCGACTCCTGCACCTGCTTACAGAGTTGTCCCAGCCACGTCGCTCTAGCCTGTCGGCGGTCCAAATCTGATCTTGTAAGGCCAGCCAAGAGAAGAATTTGACCTTTGGGGGCGCCCCCATTTTCCAGACCATGGAGTCCATGGAGGAAAGAATCAAACCCAGAAATTCTGCCTTGTATGCAGTGGACGCCGAATATGAGCCATCCGAAGAGTGCTTCCAAATGATGTCATCCTCCGAGTGGATGTCGAGGTGTATGTCGTGGATGAGCATCCAGAGGGTGAAAAATTCCCGCACATGCTGGCCAGTGATGGTGATGTCTCGTCTGATCGTAAGCATCCAAGCATTCTCTGTAATAGCCTCTCGCACCTTCCAGTTCTTTCTCCTCGAGGCCTCAAAGACGAGAGGTGCAATGTCCTTTGGCTTGCGGCCAAGCAGCCAGGGGGAGTCCCAAAAAGGCGTTTTGGCCCCATTGCCCACGATGATGGAAGTGGAGGCGTAGAAAAAATCACGGTCCTCCTCGGTGCAAGGGTTGCCCAGGCCGACCCAGAGGTTGGACAGCTCTTTCCATTCAAACCAAAGCCATCTGAGCCTCAAAGCACGAGCAAGTTTGTCGGTGTTAAGAACACCCAAACCCCCATAGCTGGTGGGGCGGCAGACCATGTCCCAGTTGACTTTACATTTGGCACCGGTGGTCTTGTCAGAGCCGGACCAAAGAAAAGCTCGCTCAATCTTGTTGAGGTTGTCAAGGGAACCCTGAGGGACAATGAGTGATGTGATGGAGTACACAGCCTGAGAGGTGATGACAGAGCGAACAAGGGCCGTGCGCCCAATGGTGGTGATGTTCTGCCCATCCCAGGTGACCAATTTTCCAGCTGCCTTGTCCTGGAGGTATTGGAAGTCAACTTTCTTCAGTCTCCAAACCGAGAGCCGGAGGCCCAAGTATTTGATAGGGAAAAACGCCCTGGTCGCCGGGATGCTGCTGAGAATGCTCACAAGATCAAGGTTGGCGCATCGAATGGGAACGACAGAGCTTTTGTGGAAGTTGGTGCAAAGGCCTGTGACGTCTCCAAAGCCTTTTAAGATGGTTGCAAGGTTGTCAATATCACTCTTAATTGGCGCCATGAACACGGCAGTGTCATCCACATAGAGGGAGGTTCTGACCATTGCACCTCGGCCATGAATCTTATGAATGATTCCCTTGCGCGTAGCCAAGTCGAGGATCTTGTGCAACGGGTCAATTGCGAGCACGTAGAGCAGAGGCGAGATGGGGTCTCCTTGGCGAAAACCACGTCCATGCCTGATGGGGGGGCCAGGCAGGCCGTTGAGGAGGAAGCGCGAGGACGAGGAGGAAAGCAATGCCGCAATCCAATTTCTGAATTTACCAGGGAACCCCATGCGTTGCATGAGATCCAAGACATACTCCCATCGAACTGAGCCAAAAGCCTTTTGGATGTTTCATGTTCCAAATTTTAGGTTCCATGCAAGTAACGTAAATTCGCATGAGCCCACAACTTTCCGTGTGCGAGCCATCCCGTAGTTAGTGGATCTTGGCTGGCGACCCAAAGTTATTTTTATTTTTTACTTTCGAGGATATTGGGACATTTTTTTAGGGTGTGGCCAGCCCCCTGTATAATATTTGCCTCCACCACCATATCATCGTGTGCTTACGTAGATGGTCGTGTTAGTCCAGGGATGGTCGTGTTAGTCCAGGAGCGGAAATGTACTCTGCGTTATCGTTGAGAATTTCGCTCCTCCAATGCTTGTACCTATCGAATCCAATCCCCTAGTATCAAGGGACACAACAAATAATGCATGAAATAGGGTCGAATAAGGTGCTAAGACTTAACAAAGTCTCAATCAGGTGATATAGTATATTAAAAGAAAAAGAAAAAATTGAAAGATTTTTTTTGTACGAATCTTCATACAAAATCGAAGGAATATAGCATCGACTGAGACATAACGAAGTCTCGGTCGACTAAGACTTAGCAAAACAGTTTTCACTAATCAAATCAAATACCTAAAACCCGAGCCTCACTCATATTCCCACCAGAGGGGGTATCATTTTTCCATTCTGCCATTAGAGCATCTCCAACAGACGCGCCGCGCGCAAAAAACCGTTTTGCAGCGCACAGATTGCCTGTTTTAGCGCGGCGCGGTGCGCTTGCTCCAGCAACCACTGCATATTTTAGCGGGCGCGAGCCGCTCCAGCAGGTGTGCTAAACTGCAGCGCGCGTGAGCAGCCGGCGCTTGCCGTATGTTGATGAGTTTTGGATATGATGATGTTTGAAACATGAAAACAAAGACATAAACCCAAACAAGTTCATGAGATAAAAGTTCAAATTCATGCCCACAACATCATCTAAACCAATTCGAAGTTCATGACAAAGTTCACACAAACAAATGGCACATCTCAACAATCATGCCTCATCCTCGTCTTCGTCCTCCTCTTCCTCCGATTCTTCTTCCTCATTCGAAGACGATTCTTCCTCCTCCTCTTCATTTTGAAGCGCCACATCGTCATCGGGAGCTCGGAAGGTGTTGGCAAGATCGTCAACGGAAGGTGTGTGATGAGGCACACCGGAAGACATTCCGCCCGGAGGTGCTCCCATGCCTCCCATGGTAGCTCTGAAGCCACCCATGCCTCCCATGGCCTCCACAGTAGCTCCGAAGCCACCCATGCCACTCATGCCGCCCATGGTAGCTCCGAAGCCACCAATGCCACCGCCTCCCGTGCCGCCAATGCCACCGCCTCCCAAGCCGCCCATGCCACTGCCACCCATGCCGCCCATGCCAGCGTGAATCATGGCTCTTTTTTGGATCAAGATTTCTTCACGGGCAAGATTGACGTACTCCTTTTGCGCCTCATTGAGGGTAGATGTGTCCATGAAGAACAAGTACTTCTCCCACTCCAACAACCTAGCTCGCTCCTCCATATGGCCATCTTCCTCTCCTCCAATGCCACCTTCCTATCCTCGGCCGCCAACCTCCTCTCCTCGGCCGCGACATCTTGGTTCCTTGCCATCTTCCTCACGTCGTTGGCTTTCTTTCTTGCCTTCACAATAGCTTCTATAGCATTTTTGAGCTCGTCATCTCCTTTTCTCTTCTACTTTTTTTTGCGTCTTTCTTGCATCCATCCGGTCTTTTTGACTTCGAGTATGAAACCGAGTTTGGTGTAGGGCTTCTCTTGCCGTCATCACTTGATGCCTCCTCCTCATCATCATCCAAATTAATAGTTCGCTTGCGTTTGTTGCTCTCATCAATATCATCAATATCATCACGCTTCTTCCATTTCTCATCATCCTTTAATGCTTCATAGCAATGAGGCAAGGTAAATGGTCTCCCTTTCCTGATCTTCCCTTTCTTGCTCTTCTTCTCCTCTCCTTTTCGACAAGTTTTGTGCAATATTGAGCTACATAAAAAAACACAAGTTAGCACTACAAACACCAAGAAGAAGCATGATGAACAAGGAAGAAATGGCACATACCCTATCTATATCATTAGTGCCACTTGGGTTCAACTTGTCAACCGCCTTAAGTGCGGCCGCCCACCTTTGACAATCTTGGTTGATTGTCGACCACCGGGAGCGAAGAGATCGGTCTGAGCAGTCAATTGCACTTTTGTTGTGTAGATCAAAGTGCTCCTTCATCCGGTTCCAATATGCATCTCTACTTTGATCACCTCCAACGGAGGGATCCCTCGACACTTGCAACCAAGTATTGCATAGCAAGATGTCTTCATCATTGGTGTAGTTGCCTCCTCTTCCTTTCGATGCGTCGACGGTGCCCTCACCATCCTCGTCCACCTCGAACTCATGGTCATCGAAATGCATGTCATTGGTTTGAGACCAATGAGAATTGTTGGAGCCAACACCCATAGTCGACATATATGCCTCATCGTTGAAACTACAAGTATATACAACGAAGCAAATAATAAGCTATCTATATGTATGCATTCAAAAAACAAAAAAAAAGTTGGCGAAATTTTATACCTTGGGGGCATTTCATTGAACACCTTGTGCGTGTCGGCCGCCGGCTCAACAAGTGAGCTCGCCGGCGCTGCAGTCGCCGCCGCGTCCATCGCACGCCCCGCAAGCTTCTTCCTCGACGGCCTAGAGGAGCCGTCCGCCGCCTTGTTCTTCTTCGTGGACACCTTGCCATTCTTCATCCGCGCCTCATTTGGGAGCTTCAAGAGGGGGGCACGTGGCTTCACGGTGGGCGCCGGCGCGATGCCACCCGCGGCCGATGTCGTCCGTGGCGGCATGAAAAGGCCGTGCGTGATACCGGTGCTTGGAGGAGCACCGGCGGAGGCGAAGCCAAAGCTCCCCGCGCTAGGGTTTGCGGCGGCTGCGGCGGAGGGGTCGCGGGTGTAGGAAGGGGTGAGGAGGGTGCCGGTGCGGCCGTCCATCGGGTCAACTCGCTGCCGGCGGCGCGGGCGGGGCGAAAGTGGAGCGGCGGAGAGAGTGCGGCGCACGGAAGCGGGTGCACCAAATAAACAGCGCGTGATGGCGATTCGGACTGCGCGCTGAACACTTTATGCCGCGCGCGTGGTTATTGCGCCTGCGCTGGAGCTAGTTTACCGATTGCACGCGCACTAAAAACCACTAATTTACGGCGCGGCGCTTATATAGCGCGGCTGTTGGAGACGCTCTTATTAGTTAACCAACTAGAAAGTAGCATGGCCCCGGTGGTTCGCCCGATTAACCTTGGAGCGAATGGAATTGGTCTCGCCCACCCACTTTGCCGCATTCACACTTGCACTTACTGTAGCGCTGCTGGATCTTCTACATACATTGTGCATCATCTCCGTACGATGCAATTCCTGAATTGCCATCAGCTGTTGCGCCATCTTCACCGCGTACCGCGCTGCTATTAGCTCCCACTCCAACACATTGCACATGGCCGCGTTAATCCGAGTGCGCATGTTGTAATTCCAGCTATCTTTTTTTTTTGCAGAAATTTCAGCTATCGATTGGTAATTCCTAGTGTCTTCTATGCCTATACCTATACATATACCCCTAATATCCAGATATACAAATTCCGCAAAAAAGAAAAATCCAGATATACAACAAACAGTGCATGAAGTGGGATTGAACAATTCTAAGAAATAAATAACATGGCTATTCATCTTTTGCCCAGGCAAGCCTTCCCTCTTATAAGAGAATTCGATGGCATCAATTCACTGGTCCCCCTGATAGATCAATAGTTCATGATTCCATGATTACGAGTTTTGTCCTTGGATAGATAGGAGGTTGTAGAGATTTGGACAAGCGATGTAATTACTTAACTTTTCTTTTTGAAAAGGCGAAAGTTTCCTGGTCTTTCAACCCGTGCATCATCAAGACAATGCACCTAGCCAACTCTTGTATTTAATGTATTAGTATGAAGATCATGGAAAATAAAGCCCAATATTGTGTACTTTTTTAGCAATATTCTAATTCCTCGGCTGTCCAGTTTTTACCTTTCTTTTGATGGATCATCTGTAGAGTAAAAGACTATAAATGGAGATCAATGGGGGCGCTAGTTGGCTGTGTGGGTGGATGATATTGGACTTACCCCAAAACTAAAACAAATGATATTGGATCAATGGGGGCGCTAGTTGGCTGTGCGGGTGTACTCATGCCAGTTTGGCACTCCTCGTGTAGTACAATTGGCATGTATGTTGACAAGGTGTCAGAGACATGAAACGTAGATAAGAATACAAGGTACCATATAAAATATCATAAAATAAATGAGAAAACAAATAGACAATAAACATAAAGTAATATAAAATTAAGCAACAAAATAATTGATGCTAATGTCGCAAAAATAGACAGGTGTGGAAGGTGCCAAATACCAAACCTGGTTCCGCAACCAGACGATACTTTCGCGAAATATAATGCAGGAACAAGGTTTTCAATATTCTTAGGGTTTGTTCGGGTAATGCCTTCTCCAAGAGGATTGGGGAGGAATTTGACTTACATGGGATTCAACCCCTCACAGTCCCCTTCAAACCAAATGCAACCGAACAGGGTCTTAGCAGGGAAAAAACATCTCACAAAATAAACTCTTGATCACAATGTAACAAAGAGATTCTTTAAGGCAGTGATGCACCAACTCGGCATTTTTGGGTAGGAAGGGGAAGGACTGAAGGAGCCCTCCGTCTCATGTGCACCTTGCATAGCACAACCAAGCACGGGTAGAAAAAGAGGCTTCCATACGCCCCCATTAGTCCCCAAAACAATCAAACCGCGACCAAAGGGGTCTTTAGTCGTGGTTCGGGAGGAGACCCGCGACCAACTATCTGGGCCCAGCGCGCTCGGTCGACAGCTGGCGGACGGGAGGGGCTTTAGTCCCGGTTGGCCTGGCCAACCGCGACTAAAGGTCCCCGAAGGCCTTTAGTTGCGGTTGGCCAGGCCAACCGGGACTAAAGGCCCATCCCTATATATAGGACTCAGCTCACTTCACTTCACTCAGCTCACTTCACAATTTTCAGAAGGGGTGGTGGGTTTGCTTTTGGTTCCTCCTATGCACACAAGGTGTTTGATGAAATGCCCGAGAGCCTGAAACAAACATGATATGAAGTGTCCGAGCCACACTTGAGCTTTCTCATTTATTTTTCCTCCGCGATCGCGGTTAGCAACTTGAACCTTTCATGTGTCATTGATAAAATATGCATGTGTGTAGTTCATTGTTTAATTTGTATTATTTCTAGCTAGTTAGTTTAACAAATGCATGATGGTTAATTATATACTTTATATAATAATAATGCAGATGAATCGGCAATGGATGTACGGTCCCCGAGTCTCCGGCGAGTTCACTACGGGTTTGAAAGATTTCCTCGTAGTGGCAAATGCGAACAAGCAGCAAGGTTTTATTATTTGTCCATGTGCTGTCTGTAAGAATCAGAAGGGTTACTCCTCCTCAAGAGACGTTCACATGCACCTGCTTCGGCACGGTTTCATGCCAAGCTATAATTGTTGGACCAAGCATGGAGAAAGAGGGGTTAGAATGGAAGAAGATGAAGAAGGGGATGATATCGATGACAACTATCATGATCATTTCGGTGATACTTTCATGGAGGATGATGCTGAAGGTGGGGAAGGGTTAGGTGAAGGTGAAGAAGAGGCACATGATGAGCCCGCTGATGATCTTGGTCAGACCATTGCTGATGCACGGAGACGCTGCGAAACTGACAAGGAGAGGGAGAATTTGGATCGCATGTTAGAGGATCACAAAAAGTCGTTGTATCCAGGATGCGATAATAGTCTGAAAAAGCTGGGCTGCACACTGGATTTGCTAAAATGGAAGGCACAGGAAGGTGTAGGTGACTCATCATTTGAAAATTTGCTGAAAATGTTGAAGAATATGTTTCCGAAGAATAACGAGTTGCCCGCCAGTACGTACGAAGCAAAGAAGGTTGTCTGCCCTCTAGGTTTAGAGGTTCTGAAGATAGATGCATGCATTAACGACTGCATCCTCTACCGCGGCGAATACGAGAATTTGAATGAATGCCCTGTATGCACTGCATTGCGTTATAAGATCAGAGGCGATGACCCTGGTGACGATGTTGAGGGCGAGAAACCCAGGAAGAGGGTTCCCGCCAAGGTGATGTGGTATGCTCCTATAATACCACGGTTGAAACGTCTGTTCATGAACAAAAAGCATGCCAAGTCGTTGCGATGGCACAAAGAGGACCGTAAGTCCGACGGGGAGTTGAGACACCCCGCTGATGGAACACAATGGAGAAAGATCGACAGAGTGTTCAAAGATTTTGCAGCTGACGCAAGGAACATAAGATTTGGTCTAAGTACTGATGGCATGAATCCTTTTGGCGAGCAGAGCTCCAGCCATAGCACCTGGCCCGTGACTCTATGCATCTACAACCTTCCTCCTTGGTTGTGCATGAAGCGGAAGTTCATTATGATGCCAATTCTCATCCAAGGCCCTAAGCAACCCGGCAACGACATCGATGTGTACCTAAGGCCATTAGTTGAAGAACTTTTACAGTTGTGGGCCAGAGCTGGTGTACGTGTCTGGGATGAGCACAAAGGAGAGGAATTTGACCTACGAGCGTTGCTTTTTGTAACCATCAACGATTGGCCTGCTCTCAGTAACCTTTCGGGACAGACAAATAAGGGATACAATGCATGCACGCACTGCTTACATCAGACTGAAAGTGTACGTTTGGTTAATTGTAAGAAGAACGTGTACCTGGGTCATCGTCGATTTCTTCCCCGAAATCATAACGTAACAAAGAAAGGCAAGCATTTCAACGGCAAGGCAGATCACCGGCCGAAGCCTGCGGAACGTACTGGTGCTGAGATATTTGATATGGTCAAGGATTTGAAAGTCATCTTTGGAAAGGGTCCTGGCGGACAATCAGTTCCGCGGGGAGTTGACGGGCACGCACCCATGTGGAAGAAGAAATCTATATTTTGGGAGCTAGAATATTGGAAAGTCCTAGATGTCCGCTCTGCAATCGACGTGATGCATGTTACGAAGAATATTTGCGTGAACCTGCTAAGCTTCTTGGGCGTGTATGGGAAGACAAATGATACAAAGGAAGCACGGCAAGGCGATGAAAACAGGAGAAACATATGCCATTGAGTTTGTCAGTGAAACCGGCAAGCCCCTACAGCACACCTCAAAGTTTATCAACCAATGCGGAGTCGTTGTTAGAGACAACGTCCCGATCACCGTCCAGGAATGGAAGGAGCCAAAGAAGGCACGTCTTGGTTTGAGTTTTGTCGACAAGAGAATGAAAAAGGATTGCTGGAGAAAGCTTATGGAACATTTCATTCTACCTCCGGAATACAACAAAGTCGATGAATTCGGTAACGAGGTTCCGGGTGGACGTCAGAGGAGGAGGCTAGTTAAAGAGTTCGCTCTTCAGAAGATGGGCGAAGCATTCCGGAACTTCAAGAAAAATTTAACCCGTGACTATGTCAACAAGGGCAAGACTCCGGATTTCAATGGACAACATGAGAAACTGAAAGATGATTGGCCAGAATTTGTGAGGCAAAAGCAATCGGAGCATTTCAAGGAAATATCGAAAAAAATAAGGATAATGCGAGTAAGAAAAAGTTCCATCATATTATGGGGCCAGGAGGATACCGCCTTTCGGAGCCTAGGTGGCAGAAGATGGAGGAGGACCTGAGGGTGCGAGGAATCCCTCTAGGTACAGAGGGATGGGACCCAAGGGCCAAAAGCTGGTGGTACGGGCATGGGGGATCGCTAGACCCGGAGACAGGGGTGTGTGTTCACCGGCAGAGACAGTTTGCTCCCACCCAAGCCCTTATTGACGCAATGACCCAAGCTCAAGAGGGCTTGATCAAGTTCAACAGAGAGAAAGACGCACCGACAACAGCCCTCGGGAATGATGAACACGGAGGACGTGTACGAGGCAAAGGCAAAGTTCCGTGGAAAGTAGGGTTTTCCCAGGACAATGACCCGTACTGTTACAGAAGCCGTAAGAGAAAGACGGACCGGGATGTAGATCTTATGACGAAGTTTGCATCGGAACTCCATGAGTTGAAGCAGACCGTGCATGAACTAGTGAAACAAAAATCGGCTGTAGGGCCGCATGAAGATCATGAAGCGGATCGCAGAAGCCAGCAGCGGAGAAGCATCGTGGCTTCCACGGATGCCCCGCCTGCTGCTAGTGCACCGATGATCGAGATTCGTGCACCGGAGCCTCACTACCCCGTGGATGATGTAAAGGAGATGAAAGAATGTGATCTGCATTATCCCGTGGGGAACATTTCCACGAAGGTAGCTAGCGGCAGTGCTTTACCCTGTACACCTGGAGCACTCCACCACAACAACCCCATTGCATATGGCTATGCTCGTGTCACGGTGGAAGACATAGTCCAAGGGTTTGAGGACCTGGAGATTGACAAACCTACACCCGAAGGGGAGAGAAGACTTGGAGATGTCAAGCGCCAGTTCATTCTATGGAAAAAGAAGTACATAGTGTTTCCAGGCGAGGCGCCAAGGCTAGCAAGTCCACCCCCCTCCGATGGTGGTGGTGGTGGTGGCGGTGGTGGCGGTGGTGGTGGTCGTGGTGGTTCACCTACACCTCCTTCACGCCATTCGACGCCGTCCCCCGATCCACAACCTCCGGCGGGTACGACGCCCCCCAATCCTCCTCCGGCGGGTACGACGCCCCCCAATCCACCTCCGGCGAAGAAGCAGAAGCAGGCGGACAGCAAGGAAACCCGCTCCTGGACTATTAACCCGGACCCTTATGTACCTAAGACCACAAGGGTACCGGAGCCATCACTGAAGCCTCTCCTCCCAAGGCCTGGGGAACTTAGTGAAGCTGAAACCAAATTGGCCGCATCTGCTGATTATGAGAAATGGAAGGCGGATATGAAGGCGAAAAAAGAGCCTGAGCCCAAGCAAGTATTCACTGAGAAGCAAAAGAAGTGGGCTAAGGATTTTTTTGACGACACCGTCCCAAGCCGAGCTGAATATGCCTGACGACTATGGACATGAACTTCGTAGGCAAGCAAAAATATTGAAGGAGGAGAAAGAAGAAAGTAAAAAAAGCGGGAAACAAGTTGACCAGCTCGGGATGCAGAAGAAACAATCGATCCCCCCGCTCATAGTGAAAGCCGGTCCGGAAGAGGACCCCGAGATCATAGCAGCTGCGGCAGCACTTGGATTGACTGTAGCGAGTTCCATGAAACAAGCGTCCGAGATGGGTTTGACTCTTCGTGCCTTCTTAGGCCTTGAGGATGCGCCAGTATGTGAGATAGCATTACAATATGTGCGGAATGGGCCTCTCGTCGAGCCTGCGCGGGAAAAGAGTCTACCACCACAAATGCGAAATCTGCTACGTTGGTACAAGCAATTCATAACATGGGCCGACAAAGAATATATTTATGCGGATGTTATAGATGAGCATCACACCAAACGGTACTCTGTAGAAGTTCATATGAGTGAATTGTTCCAGCTGTTCAATCTGCGCGACCTCGACAAATCTATGCTGAGTTGCTACGTTCTGTAAGTGATTTATTTCTACCTCATCTCGTTCTTCATTGCCTGCACTATATATATATTGTCCTAACTATATTGTTGCGTACGCTATTATGCAGATTGAAGATTTGGGAATGCAAAATAAGAAACATCCATGATGTTGGGTTCATTGACCCACATATCGTTAATGGACATGTGTTACAACATCACCCCGAAGACGTGGAGAAAGACTTGTACAAGTTTCTTAGAAAGCATCAACTCAAAAGTCATATTCTATTTCCTTACCATTTTGGGTGAGTGTTTCTCTCTTGTGCCCATTCTCTTTTGTTTACTCCATGCATGGTATGTCTAATCGATGAGTTATGCATGACTGTGCATGTAACGTGTCCGCAGGTTCCACTGGATTCTGCTAAATATTGAACTTCACACCTCCAGAGTTCTAATCATGGACTCTATGGATTCGGATCCAAAGCGTTGGGCCGACATGAGAAAAATGCTGCAAAAGTAATTATTTTCAATCATTTGAGCTCTATATCGATCGGTCTCTTTCGTTCATTTCCTAATATCAAGTAACTAATAACTCCCTTGTTCATTTAATTTTCTTTGCCCTGTAGGGTTTGAAGACGGTTCTCAGAAGAAATTGTCGGTGAATTCAAACATGAGCTAGATTTCAGAAGGTTAGTTAATGTGGATAAGCAGCCACCGGGGACCAATCTATGTGGATACTATGTTTGTGAGAACATCCGGAGACACACCTCTGAGCGGAAGGCATCGGATAGCGTGCGGAACGCGACGGATAACTTGCGGAGGAGGCTTAGTCCAGAAGCTCGCTTCCGACCAATTCAAGAAGAATTAGCAAGATTTTTCATGAGGGAAGTCATCAATCTTAAAGGAGAACACTATACCGAGGACGAAGAAATTTATATGCATACCCGAGATTGAAACTTGTACGAAGTTGTATATGGTCATCCATCCTAATTGTGTATGGAAACTTGTTCGAAGTTGTATATGGTCACCCGAGATTGAATATATATTATATATTCCTCTTGAATTCTTCTTGTTTGAAATTTCATATGCATGTATATAGTAGCGTAGAATATGTGTACTGAAACTTTATCAAAATTAAAATAAAACACAAAATATAATATAAAAGAAATAAAACACTCCAAACTAAAAAGAAACCAGGTTTAGGGGGGCTAAAACCCTAAACCTGCGGAGGAGCCCTTTAGTCCCGGGTGGCCACGAGAACCGGGACTAAAGGTCCTCCGCCCCGACGGACCACGGGCGTCCACGTGGACGGGCCTTTAGTCCTGGTCAGCCACAAGAACCGGGACTAAAGCCTTTAGTTGCGGTCCGTAAGAGGCGCGACTAAAGGGGGGGGTCTTTAGTCGCGCATATTTAGTCCCGGTTGCACAGCCGGGACTAAAGGCTGTTGCGAACCGGGACTAAAGGGCTTTTTTCTACCAGTGAAGATGGATGCATGAGAGTTGACACTACATCATTATCACCGGCTTGGCTCAATTTCTAAGGTTCTGGCAGGCGTAAAAACTAACAACACTGTGTTATGTTTATGTTATTTAGTTTCTTCCATCTGGGGGTAACTAACCGTCTAACTTCAACTCCTAGGGATGGCTTGTGGCTAAGCAACACAAATCATCTACTTGAAAGTTGAATGGGGCTACATGAGATTAGTGAATTCAGTGACTGAAACCCTAGCCGTCGCCGCTCCGTTCCCTCCCCTTCTCCACTCCCCTCGGCACCGCCGTGCTCGCTGGCGCACAAAGCCCGGCCTACAGCGGGGCGGCGGGGTCTCCTATCCCCCTCAAGTGGTGGTCGGTGGCGCGGGACGGCCTCGACGTTCGGGGACGTAGCGCTTCGTGGGGCGGGGCGGCGCTGGTGGCTGCTGCCCTGGCGTGGAGGGCTACGTGGTGTAACCGGCGGGGATGTGCCCGTGGTGGTGGCGGCGGCGGTGGCCCAAATCGGATCTCGATCTAGCGGCTCTCCCTCGACAGGCGGCACGGGGCTGGCCACGACACGGCATGGTCGTGGTGCTGGGAGTGGACCGCGGAAGCGCATGGCGAGCCGCTACACGGGTGCGACGGCTGCCGGTGGTGCGGTGGTCCCTTGGTGGATGGGTGCTCTGGAGGCCCTCTTTGGCGGCTGGGTGCGGACAGGCCGGTAACCCTTGCCGGTGGACAGGTGGCTGCTATTGCCCCGCGTGGAGCTGCGGGAGGCCATGGTGGGGCCTCAGGGGTGACGTGTGGGGAGGTTGCAGGAGGGATGTGTGGTCTCTCTACATGTCACCGACGCATGGGGCACCGGTTTGGACATGCTCCACTCCTATTCTCCCCATTTCCCCTACCTAGCACTTCTGAGCTCCAGATCCTTGTTCGGGGTAGTCCCGTCACCGGCGTCTCTGCTATGCTAGGGTTTTGCCGGTCGGTTCCAAGTCCGTCCCTTTGTTGGTGTCTGGAGCGTGGGGATGCAGGGCGGCGGCCTTGGTGGCGGGAACGGCGTGCTCGTGGGCGGAGCTCGTGGCTTAGGTGTCGGCTTAGTCTCCATGGCCGTGTGGGCGGCATGGCGGCTGGTGCTTGTCAATTGGTGGCTGTGATGCGGCGTCTATCCCTGGGAATGGCCGCAACCTGTTCGGAGTCGGAGTGTGTTTACCTGCGTGAATACTCTACCTGGCATTCCCAGGACGACGGAGGCGTCGTCCGTGGACGTCGTCATCTTCTTGAAGGCTCTGTCGTGGTTACTCCACATCCTCCAAGGTGCCCCGGATGAAAATTGTGATCCTCTGGATCGCGTGGTGGCGGCACTCCGGTGGCGTATCCTTCTTGAAGGCATCGCCTTGGGGCTCAAAGATCGACAACATGTAGCTTGGTCTCTTCTCAGTGGCTTGTTCCCGGTTGAGTGCTCCCTCGACTTCCTAGTGAGGCTTAGTGTTTATCTGTTATTTACTTGGTCTTGTTGTGGGAGTGTTAGCTGCTTCTTAGAGCAACTCCAATGGGGCGACCCATTTCGTCCGCCGCCGTCCTTTTGGGTTGGCGCGGACAGAAAAGTCGGCCCAACGCGCCGACCCAAACGGATGCGCGTCCGCTTTTCGTCCGCGGGCGACCCATTCCCGGCCCATTTTTGAGCCGGATTTGCGTCGGCGCGGACATGCGACGGACGCGCGCATGCTCTCCTTTCCTCTCCCCGGGCCCGCTGGTCGGTGGCTCACTGGCCTCCCCCCACCCCCCCAGCCAACAGCAACCCTCGCCCGCCTCCTTCATCATCGACGCTGCCGCCCTTTTTTTGCCGGCGACTCTGCCAGCCGCCGCCGCCTCCACATCCGCCCAGCAACGCCACTCACTCCCCCCGTCGCCCCGCCACCGCCGTCTTGCCGCCAGGGAGCAAACTGTTTCCCACCGCCACTCCCCCAACCGCACAGCGGCCCGTGACCAAGAGGCCGCCTCGCCGCCCCGACCAGATGCTCACCGGCCCACTCGTCGGACGTCGGCAGGGCAGCTAGCTGGTCCGTGCGCGCCGCGACTCCCCTCGCCGGCCGTCTCCTTCTTCGACGCCCGCAAGCTGTTCGACAATTTGCCAAGGTACAAAAATGGACTCCGCCGATGAGTTCTTTTCCACAATTTCCTTTGCGACTCTGACGATTCGTCGTCCGACGAGGAGGAGGAGATATTGGCTGCCGTGTTGGTCCATCACCACCTCAACAGCCAGCGGCCGTTGTTTCGTGGCTCCATTCCGGGCCACCTTCCGGCGTTGAATCGCAACCGAGAGAGCGGGCATTTCCTTCTTTGGAAGGACTGCTTTGATACAACAAATCCGTTGTTCAAACATCAAAAATTCCGCCGCCGTTTCCGTATGAGTAGGCATCTTTTCAATCGTATTAGAGATGGGGTGGTCGGCTATGATGACTATTTCAAGTGCAAAGAGGATGCCGTCGGCAAGAGGTTTCTCCTCTTATCAGAAATGCACTGCCGCCATCCGAATGCTTGCATACGGAGTGCCCGGTGATCTCATTGACGAGTACGTCCGTATGAATGAGTCTACATGCCTAGAGTCCCTGTATAAGGCTGGTCGTAATGGTAGTATCATAGCTAGTATCATGCATGCCAACTAGACTATTTTGCTAAGGTGGCATAGAGTTAAATGAAGAAAGAGAGTGTTGAGTATCATATCATGATACCGTAATATATTAAGAAAAAGGCTTTCGCCCCGCTATATTTATATAGCAACCGCCTGATACAACAAAGAGTTCAATGCTGGGGCAAACAACACAAGCATGCCCAAAAGAAATAAAAGAGAAAGAAGAGAGAAAATAAAGTCAACAGCGTCAGATCGACGAAAACAATGATAACCCGAAACCGTTGCGCCCACCGGAGATGTACCACCTCGCTCCAGGCACCTCAAACATCCGCATACCAAGCAGCACCTTCAGGAAGGAACACGACGACGACGATGCTGCTGCCCGGACAGGTCCTAGGGTTTCCCCCGGTACGCGGAGGGGCGTGGGAAAGGGAAAGACCCGACGCCCTTCAGGAAGGAATGATGGTGCCACGGGCGTCACCGTGTCGGTGCCGGCAAGCCGGCCCGGATTTCTCGCATCCCCAAACACCCACAACCCCGAACGGTCCGACGCGCTCCACCAGACAAGCCACCCACGAACGTGCGCCACCACGGTCTTGTTGGAAATATGCCCTAGAGGCAATAATAAAATGGTTATTATTATATTTCCTTGTTCATGATAATTGTCTATTGTTCATGCTATAATTGTGTTATCCGGAAATCGTAATACATGTGTGAATACATAGACCACAACATGTCCCTAGTGAGCCTCTAGTTGACTAGCTCGTTGATCAACAGATAGTCATGGTTTCCTGACTATGGACATTGGATGTCATTGATAACGGGATCACATCATTAGGAGAATGATGTGATGGACAAGACCCAATCCTAAGCATAGCACAAGATCGTGTAGTTCGTTTGCTAGAGCTTTTCCAAATGTCAAGTATCATTTCCTTAGACCATGAGATTGTGCAACTCCCGGATACCATAGGAGTGCTTTGGGTGTGCCAAACGTCACAACGTAACTGGGTGGCTATAAAGGTGCACTACGGGTATCTCCAAAAGTGTCTGTTGGGTTGGCACGAATCGAGACTGGGATTTGTCACTCCGTATGACGGAGAGGTATCTCTGGGCCCACTCGGTAATGCATCATCATAATGAGCTCAATGTGACCAAGTGTTTGGTCACGGGATCATGCATTACGGTACGAGTAAAGTGACTTGCCGGTAACGAGATTGAACAAGGTATTGGGATACCGACGATCGAATCTCGGGCAAGTAACGTACCGATTGACAAAGGGAATTGTATACGGGATTGATTGAATCCTCGACATCGTGGTTCATCCGATGAGATCATCGTGGAACATGTGGGAGCCAACATGGGTATCCAGATCCCGCTATTGGTTATTGACCGGAGAGTCGTCTCGGTCATGTCTGCATGTCTCCCGAACCCGTAGGGTCTACACACTTAAGGTTCGGTGACGCTAGGGTTGTAGAGATACTAGTATGCGGTAACCCGAAAGTTGTTCGGAGTCCCGGATGAGATCCCGGACGTCACGAGGAGTTCCGGAATGGTCCGGAGGTGAAGAATTATATATAGGAAGTCCAGTTTCGGCCACTGGGAAAGTTTCGGGGGTCACCGGTATTGTACCGGGACCACCGGAAGGGTCCCGAGGGTCCACCGGGTGGGGCCACCTATCCCGGAGGGCCCCATGGGCTGAAGTGGGGAAGGGAACCAGCCCCTGGTGGGCTGGTGCGCCCCCCCTGGGCCTTCCCTGCGCCTAGGGTTGGAAACCCTAGGGTGGGGGGGGGGGGGCGCCCCACTTGACTTGGGGGGCAAGTCCCCCCCCCCTTGGCCGCCGCCCCCCTTGAGATGGGATCTCTAGGGGCCGGCGCCCCCCTTGACCCCTATATAAAGAGGGGAGGAGGGAGGGCAGCCGCACCCAAGCCCCTGGCGCCTCCCTCTCCCTCCCGTGACACCTCTCCCTCTCGCTGAGCTTGGCGAAGCCCTGCCGAGATCCCCGCTACTTCCACCACCACGCCGTCATGCTACTGGATCTCCATCAACCTCTCCTTCCCCCTTGCTGGATCAAGAAGGAGGAGACGTCGCTGTACCGTACGTGTGTTGAACGCGGAGGTGTCTGTCTCTCCCACTTTAGTCGGAACGGATTCGATGAAAAGGGTCCTTATGAAGGGTAAATAGAAATTGGCATATCACGTTGTGGTTTTGGCATAGGTAAGAAACGTTCTTGCTAAGAAACCTATAGCAGCCACGTAAAAAACTTGCAACAACAATTAGAGGACGTCTAACTTGTTTTTGCAGCATATGCCTTGTGATGTGATATGGCCAAAAGGATGTGATGAATGAAATATATGTGATGTATGAGATTGATCATGTTCTTGTAATAGGAATCACGACTTGCATGTCGATGAGTATGACAACCGGCAGGAGCCATAGGAGTTGTCTTTATTTTTGTATGAACTGCGTGTCATTGAACAACGCCATGTAAATTACTTTACTTTATTGCTAAACACGTTAGCCATAGAAGTAGAAGTAATCGTTGGCGTGACAACTTCATGAAGACACGATGATGGAGATCATGGTGTCATGCCGGTGACGAAGATGATCACAGCACCCCGAAGATGGAGATCAAAAGGAGCAAAATGATATTGGCCATATCATGTCACTATTTGATTGCATGTGATGTTTATCATGTTTTACATCTTATTTGCTTAGAACGACGATAGCTTAAATAAGATGATCCCTCGCAATAATTTCAAGAAAGTGTTCCCCCTAACTGTGCACCGTTGCGAAGGTTCGTTGTTTCGAAGCACCACGTGATGATCGGGTGTGATAGATTCTAACGTTCGAATACAACGGGTGTAAGCCAGATTTACACACGCAATACACTTAGGTTGACTTGACGAGCCTAGCATGTACAGACATGGCCTCGGAACATGAAAGACCGAAAGGTCGAGCATGAGTCGTATAGAAGATACGATCAACATGAAGATGTTCACCGATGTTGACTAGTCCGTCTCACGTGATGATCGGACACGGCCTAGTTGACTCGGATCATGTTTCACTTAGATGACTAGAGGGATGTCTATCTGAGTGGGAGTTCATTGAATAATTTGATTAGATGAACTTAATTATCATGAACTTAGTCTAAAATCTTTACGATATGTCTTGTAGATCAAATGGCCCATGCTAATGTTGCCCTCAACTTCAACGCGTTCCTAGAGAAAACCAAGCTGAAAGATGATGGCAGCAACTATACGGACTGGGTCCGGAACCTGAGGATCATCCTCATAGCTGCCAAGAAAGATTATGTCCTAGAAGCACCGCTAGGTGAGGCACCCATCCCAGAGAACCAAGACGTTATGAACGCTTGGCAGCAGCGTGCTGATTATTACTCCCTCGTTCAGTGCGGCATGCTTTACAGCTTAGAACCGGGGCTCCAAAAGCGTTTTGAGCAACACGGAGCATATGAGATGTTCGAAGAGCTGAAAATGGTTTTCCAAGCTCATGCCCGGGTCGAGAGATATGAAGTCTCCGACAAGTTCTTCAGTTGTAAGATGGAGGAAAATAGTTCTGTCAGTGAGCACATACTCAAAATGTCTAGGTTACACAACCGCTTGTCTCAGCTGGGAGTTAATCTCCCGGATGACGCGGTCATTGACAGAATCCTTCAGTCGCTTCCACCGAGCTACAAGAGCTTTGTGATGAACTTCAATATGCAGGGGATGGAGAAGACCATTCCTGAGGTATATTCAATGCTGAAATCAGCGGAGGTGGAGATCAAAATGGAACATCAAGTGTTGATGGTGAATAAAACCACTAAGTTCAAGAAAGGCAAGGGTAAGAAGAACTTCAAGAAGGACGGCAAGGAAGTTGCTGCGCCCGGTAAGCCAGTTGCCGGGAAGAAGCCAAAGAATGGACCCAAGCCTGAGACTGAGTGCTTTTATTGCAAGGGAAGTGGTCACTGGAAGCGGAATTGCCCCAAGTACTTAGCGGACAAGAAGGCCGGCAACACCAAAGGTATATGTGATATACATGTTATTGATGTGTACCTTACCAGCACTCGTAGTAGCTCCTGGGTATTTGATACCGGTGCGGTTGCTCATATTTGTAACTCAAAGCAGGAGCTGCGGAATAAACGGAGACTGGCAAAGGACGAAGTGACGATGCGCGTCGGGAATGGTTCCAAGGTCGATGTGATCGCCGTCGGCACGCTACCTCTACATTTACCTACGAGATTAGTTTTAAACCTCAATAATTGTTATTTAGTGCCAGCTTTGAGCATGAACATTGTATCAGGATCTCGTTTAATTCGAGATGGCTACTCATTTCAATCCGAGAATAATGGTTGTTCTATTTATATGAGAGATATGTTTTATGGTCATGCCCCGCTGGTTAATGGTTTATTCTTAATGAATCTCGAACGTAGTGTTACACATATTCATAGTGTGAATACCAAAAGATGTAAGGTTGATAATGATAGTCCCACATACTTGTGGCACTGCCGTCTTGGTCACATTGGTGTCAAACGCATGAAGAAGCTCCATGCAGATGGACTTTTGGAGTCTCTTGATTACGAATCATTTGACACGTGCGAACCATGCCTCATGGGTAAGATGACCAAGACTCCGTTCTCCAGAACAATGGAGCGAGCAACCAACTTATTGGAAATCATACATACTGATGTGTGCGGTCCAATGAGTGTTGAGGCTCGCGGTGGCTATCGCTATGTTTTCACTCTCACTGATGACTTGAGTAGATATGGGTATGTCTACCTAATGAAACACAAGTCTGAGACCTTTGAAAAGTTCAAGGAATTTCAGAGTGAGGTTGAGAATCAACGTGACAAGAAAATAAAGTACTTATGATCAAATCGTGGAGGGGAATATTTGAGTCACGAATTTGGCACGCACTTAAGGAAATGTGGAATAGTTTCACAACTCACGCCGCCTGGAACACCTCAGCGAAATGGTGTGTCCGAACATCGTAATCGCACTCTATTGGATATGGTGCGATCTATGATGTCTCTTACCAATCTACCGCTCTCATTTTGGGGCTATGCTTTAGAGACTGCCGCATTCACTTTAAATAGGGCTCCGTCGAAATCCGTTGAGACGACACCGTATGAATTATGGTTTGGGAAGAAACCTAAGCTGTCGTTTCTAAAAGTTTGGGGATGCGATGCTTATGTCAAGAAACTTCAACCTGAAAAGCTCGAACCCAAGTCGGAAAAATGCGTCTTCATAGGATACCCTAAGGAAACCATTGGGTATACCTTCTACCTCAGATCCGAAGGCAAGATCTTTGTTGCCAAGAACGGGTCCTTTCTGGAGAAAGAGTTTCTCTCGAAAGAAGTAAGTGGGAGGAAAGTGGAACTTGATGAAGTACTACCTCTTGAACCGGAAAGTAGCGCAGCTCAGGAAGATGTTCCTGTGGTGCCTGCACTGACTAGAGAGGAAGCTAATGATGATGATCAAGGTACTTCGGATCAAGTTACTACTGAACTTCGTAGGTCCACGAGGACACGTTCCACACCAGAGTGGTATGGCAACCCTGTCCTGGAAATCATGTTGTTAGACAACGGTGAACCTTCGAACTATGAAGAAGCAATGGCGGGCCCAGATTCCAACAAATGGCTTGAAGCCATGCAATCCGAGATAGGATCCATGTATGAAAACAAAGTGTGGACTTTGACAGACTTGCCCGATGATCGGCGAGCGATAGAAAACAAATGGATCTTTAAGAAGAAGACGGACGCGGATGGTAATGTTACCATCTATAAAGCTCGACTTGTCGCTAAGGGTTATCGACAAGTTCAAGGGGTTGACTACGATGAGACTTTCTCACCCGTAGCGAAGCTGAAGTCCGTCCAAATCATGTTAGCAATTGCCGCATTCTATGATTATGAGATATGGCAAATGGACGTCAAAACGGCATTCCTTAACGGCTTTCTTAAGGAAGAATTGTATATGATGCAGCCGGAAGGTTTTGTCGATCCTAAGAATGCTAACAAGGTATGCAAGCTCCAGCGCTCCATCTATGGGCTGGTGCAAGCATCTCGGAGTTGGAACATTCGATTTGATGAGATGATCAAAGCGTTTGGGTTTACACAGACTTATGGAGAAGCCTGTGTTTACAAGAAGTGAGTGGGACTCTGTAGCATTTCTCATATTATATGTGGATGACATACTGTTGATGGGAAATGATATAGAATTCTTGGGAAGCATAAAGGCCTACTTGAACAAGTGTTTTTCAATGAAGGACCTTGGAGAAGCTGCTTATATATTAGGCATCAAGATCTATAGAGATAGATCAAGACGCCTCATTGGTCTTTCACAAAGTACGTACCTTGACAAGATATTGAAGAAGTTCAATATGGATCAGTCCAAGAAGGGGTTCTTGCCTGTATTGCTAGGTGTGCAATTGAGCATGGCTCAATGCCCGACCACGGCAGAAGATAGAGAAAAGATGAGTGTCGTCCCCTATGCCTCGGCCATAGGGTCTATTATGTATGCCATGCTGTGTACCAGACCTGATGTAAACCTTGCCGTAAGTTTGGTAGGAAGGTACCAAAGTAATCCCGGCATGGAACACTGGACAGCGGTCAAGAATATCCTGAAGTACCTGAAGAGGACTAAGGATATGTTTCTCGTTTATGGAGGTGACGAAGAGCTCTTCGTAAAGGGTTACATCGTTGCTAGCTTCGACACAGATCTGGATGACTCTAAGTCACAAACCGGATACGTGTATATTTTGAATGGTGGGGCAGTAAGCTGGTGCAGTTGCAAGCAAAGCGTTGTGGCGGGATCTACATGTGAAGCGGAATACATGGCGGCCTGAGAGGCAGCACAAGAAGCAATCTGGGTGAAGGATTTCATTACCGACCTAGGAGTTATTCCCAATGCGTCGGGCCCGATGACTCTCTTCTGTGACAACACTGGAGCTATTGCCCTTGCCAAGGAGCCCAGGTTTCACAGGAAGACCAGGCATATCAAGCGTCGCTTCAACTCCATTCGTGAAAGTGTTCAAAATGGAGACATAGATATTTGTAAAGTACATACGGACCTGAATGTAGCAGATCCGTTGACTAAACCTCTCCCTAGAGCAAAACATGATCAACACCAGAACTCTATGAGTGTTCGATTCATCACAATGTAACTAGATTATTGACTCTAGTGCAAGTGGGAGACTGTTGGAAATATGCCCTAGAGGCAATAATAAAATGGTTATTATTATATTTCCTTGTTCATGATAATTGTCTATTGTTCATGCTATAATTGTGTTATCCGGAAATCGTAATACATGTGTGAATACATAGACCACAACATGTCCCTAGTGAGCCTCTAGTTGACTAGCTCGTTGATCAACAGATAGTCATGGTTTCCTGACTATGGACATTGGATGTCATTGATAACGGGATCACATCATTAGGAGAATGATGTGATGGACAAGACCCAATCCTAAGCATAGCACAAGATCGTGTAGTTCGTTTGCTAGAGCTTTTCCAAATGTCAAGTATCATTTCCTTAGACCATGAGATTGTGCAACTCCCGGATACCATAGGAGTGCTTTGGGTGTGCCAAACGTCACAACGTAACTGGGTGGCTATAAAGGTGCACTACGGGTATCTCCGAAAGTGTCTGTTGGGTTGGCACGAATCGAGACTGGGATTTGTCACTCCGTATGACGGAGAGGTATCTCTGGGCCCACTCGGTAATGCATCATCATAATGAGCTCAATGTGACCAAGTGTTTGGTCACGGGATCATGCATTACGGTACGAGTAAAGTGACTTGCCGGTAACGAGATTGAACAAGGTATTGGGATACCGACGATCGAATCTCGGGCAAGTAACGTACCGATTGACAAAGGGAATTGTATACGGGATTGATTGAATCCTCGACATCGTGGTTCATCCGATGAGATCATCGTGGAACATGTGGGAGCCAACATGGGTATCCAGATCCCGCTGTTGGTTATTGACCGGAGAGTCGTCTCGGTCATGTCTGCATGTCTCCCGAACCCGTAGGGTCTACACACTTAAGGTTCGGTGACGCTAGGGTTGTAGAGATACTAGTATGCGGTAACCCGAAAGTTGTTCGGAGTCCCGGATGAGATCCCAGACGTCACGAGGAGTTCCGGAATGGTCCGGAGGTGAAGAATTATATATAGGAAGTCCAGTTTCGGCCACCGGGAAAGTTCCGGGGGTCGCCGGTATTGTACCGGGACCACCGGAAGGGTCCCGGGAGTCCACCGGGTGGGGCCACCTATCCCGGAGGGCCCCATGGGCTGAAGTGGGGAAGGGAACCAGCCCCTGGTGGGCTGGTGCGCCCCCCTTGGGCCTCCCCTGCGCCTAGGGTTGGAAACCCTAGGGGTGGGGGGCGCCCACTTGACTTGGGGGGCAAGTTCCCCCCCCCTTGGCCGCCGCCCCCCTTGAGATGGGATCTCTGGGGGCCGGCGCCCCCCTGGACCCCTATATAAAGAGGGGGGAGGGAGGGAAGCCGCACCCAAGCCCCTGGCGCCTCCCTCTCCCTCCCGTGACACCTCTCCCTCTCGCTGAGCTTGGCGAAGCCCTGCCGAGATCCCCGCTACTTCCACCACCACGCCGTCGTGCTGCTGGATCTCCATCAACCTCTCCTTCCCCCTTGCTGGATCAAGAAGGAGGAGACGTCTTCCCAACCGTACGTGTGTTGAACGCGGAGGTGCCCTCCGTTCGGCGCTCGGTCATCGGTGATTTGGATCACGACGAGTACGACTCCATCAACCCCGTTCACTTGAACGCTTCCGCTCGCGATCTACAAGGGTATGTAGATGCACTCCTCTCTCTCATTGCTAGATGACTTCATAGATTGAACTTGGTGATGCGTAGAATTTTTTTAATTTCTGCTACGATCCCCAACAGGTCTTTCCATCATCACCGCCGCCTCACCATGGTCATCGAAGCAAGACCGACGAGGACGAGAGGGAGCAGCCGGGAACGAGGAACGACAGCGAGAGCAACCACGCCAGAGGAGATAACCTCCACCGCCATCAGCGGTCACCGACCGGACGCGGCAAGGGGAGCATACCAGGCCCTCGAGGCCCGGCCGAGCCCAAAAGGGGCTCATGAAGCACCCGTCGCCAAGCTGCAGTAGACGTGTCGCCGTCTCCACCACCCCCGCACGAGCCGCACCACCACTGCCCCCGCCGGAGCCGCCGCAGGCGAGACCGAGGTAGGCCCGCCCAGACCCAGATGGGGCCCAAAAGGGCCCAGATCTGGGCCGGGAGGGCGCCGCCGGCAAGTGGCTGCGCCACCGCTTCTAGGCCACCCGGAGCTGCGCCGCCAGGAGCAGCCGCCGCTGCCGGAATCACCATCGACCGAGGAGCACCGCCGCGGGATGCCACCATCCGAGCCGTGGCGCCACGCGCGGGGAAGGGACGGCCGCCGCCGCCGCCAACACCACGCGGGCAGGGCCCGGTGGCGCAGGGCAGCGGCGGCGGGAGGAGGGTAAAGGGAGGGGGAGGCGCTGGGGGTGGGGAGATGGGCCCCCGGTAGCCTCGCTCGGGGAAACGACGCGGGGGCGGGCCGGGAGGGGAAGGGAGGCAGGGCGCGCGGCGACGCGCGCGGCCGGCGGCCGGAGGCGCGGGAGGGGAGGGGAGGGGGCCGGCGGCGGCGGCGGAGCGGGGGGGGGGGCCTAGGAGCGGGGCACGCGGGGCACCAACCTGGTACCATAATATATTAAATGCTATGCTACTATGTGTCATGCATGGCAATAAATAAGGTTACCTATAATACTAGTATATGATACTGTGCATTACGGAGGTAGTATCATACCTTAGTATCATGCACATGATACTAAGGTATGATACTACCCATTACAAGCAGCCTAAGTTCTGCAAGGGTGTTATTGCTGTGTTTGGCCCTGAGTACTTGAGAGAGCCGACAGCTGAAGATACAGCCCGTTTGTTGGCGATGAATGCCAGAAGGGGCTTCCCAGGGATGCTTGGCAGCATAGACTGCATGCACTGGGAGTGGAAGAACTGTCCTTCTGCTTGGCAAGGGCAGCATAAGGGATATGTCAGGGCTTGCACTGTCATATTAGAGGCTGTGGCGTCTCAAGATCTCTGGATCTGGCACTCTTTCTTTGGCATGACTGGATCACACAATGATATCAACGTGCTTCAGCGCTCGCCGGTGTTTGCTAAGCTTGTCGAAGGCAACAGACCACCGGTGAACTTTACTGTCAACGGACACAACTACGACAAAGGATACTACCTGGGTGACGGTATCTATCCTTAGTGGACCACTATTGTCAAGACAATACCCAACCCTGTCGGATAGATGAGGAAAAGATTTTCCCAAAAGGATGTCGAGCGTGCCTTTGGTGTTTTGCAATCTCGACAGGGCATCGTTCGGTATCCTGCTAATACCTGGAGCACGCAGAAACTGTGGGAGGTGATGACTGCTTGTGTGATCATGCACAATATGATCGTAGAAGACGAGCGCCCGGAACGTTTGTACGATCAAGGGTTTCAGTTTCAGGATGAGAATGTTATGCCTGAGCATGGAGTAGCGACAACATTTGAACAGTTCACCCAATTTCATGAAGACATGCGTGATTGGAAAACTCACGCGCAGCTGCAAAATGATTTGGTTGAGCATATGTGGGTTCATGTTGGCAACCAATAGATGTATCTTCTTTTATTCATTTGCAAAACTATGTGAAATATTCTTATTTGTATCCGGCTTGTAAAACTATAATATTTTTATTCGGTAAAACTATGTTATTTGACAATATGTTTGAATGCAAATCAATGTAAATATTGGGCGGCCAGCCGGCCACGCCGGCACATATGGGTCGGCACATTGTGCGCGCTGCCACCCAAATCTAAAAAAGGGCGGACACAGGGCGGGCGGCCGACCCAAACGGACAAAAAGCGGACGAAATCGCCGTCCGTTTGGGTCGGTCCGTTGGAGTTGCTCTTAGCATCTTTGTATCTTGCCTTGTGTGCGCGTTGTAAGTTGGTTATTGCTTTATATGTTAAGCGGGATGAAAGTCTTTTTGGGTAAAGTTGAAAGGGGAAAAAAGCAACACAGAGTATCAACTTGAGGGGGAGATGGGAGATTGTTGGTGCTGCTCGTCGGGAGTCAGGGCTGGTCGCGGAGAAAATGATCAGGACAAGCGCAGAACTAGAGGGGATCAAGACGAGCAACGTCATTCCATTCCAGTCGATACGGGCTGTTTTGCGGTTCTGTGAAGCACCTTGTGCGATTACAGGGTAATCGACAAAACAGGTGGAACCCAATCAAGCGCACGGGATAATGCATTCATGAGCTTGTGTAATCGTAAGACAATGAAAATGTCACGAGCCAAATGCATTGTTAGTTTGTTGAGTAGCTCCGACTTAAAATGTTGACGACCTTCACGAACAAGAAAAGTATATGGGAAAATGTGTGTCCAATTTTTAAATGGCGCTGAAATACATACACTACTCCTATATATGTATGCAGTGCGCGCACAATGGCCAATTTAATACTGTGTGTAATGTGGCTGTGTGCATCATGATGATGCAGAGGCTAGGGTCTTTCCCTTTTTGAAAAAATAATACTGTGTACAATGAATTCTACTTGAATCCCATGAACTTGACTGTTTTTGAGTTCCAAAGCTGCAAAACTGAGCTATGAAATTCAGCTTTGTTTCATCGGCCCTTAATTAGCTACCCTAATTTCAGAGTACAGCTAAATGCAACTCAGTGTCGCTGATGGCCTGTTAGTTAGGGAGTACATGTCGTAACTCCAGCTATCCATCCGTAATTTCTGGTGCCTTCTACACCTATACCTATCAAGTTCAAATCCCTAGAATCTACAGGAATTTTTGTCTATTTTAGGCCTAGCTCAATAGCAGTTTCAGAAATTCCTAATAAATCCTAGAGCCCCACGCAGCCCATTCATACAAGGCAAGAGGTGGAACTAAAGTTTAGTCCCACACTGCTAGTTTAGAGGGAGTTGGACCTCTTTATAAGGAAGGCTCTTTCTTCACATGTATGAGGATAAGAACAAGAGGGACATCCACGTGCGCTCCTCCTCCGCCGCCCGCCTCGGCGCGCCGCGGGTTGCGGGAATGAGCCGAGCCGATGTCTAAATTTTTGCCACGCACGACGGGTATACGAAAGGTCACGCGGAAGCTGAAACATTTTTGCTGTAGTGGAGATTGAATACGAACGGCGCACCTCTTCGCCTGCTGCCTGTTCGTTCCCTCGTTCTCTTCAGCTCCCAGCGCAGCCTCTCGCCTCCTTCTCTTGCGCATATAAAAGGGAGGTCGCTCCTCTTAGAGAGACGCACCAGAACCTCTTCTTCCTCTCGCCACAAGTTCCTGAGCATTGCGCTGCTGCTATGTTCTTCCCCATCCCGGCTTGCGGCGTGCACCGCAGGTCGGGACAGTAGGCCTCCGAAACCGCACCTCTTTGAGTCCTGTACGGGAGAAGGGTGATAAGGTTTTTGGGGAGCGCTCGACGCGATTACTGACTTCTTCGTCACGGACGCCCCGGACTCCGACGACTACTTCCCTGACAACGACTTCTTCCCCGACGTCGACAACCTCCTCGACGACATGGCTGGCGAGGACACCGACCCCAAGACCGGTGCATCTGCTCCCGTTCCGTACGTTCTCATACTCTTCCTGTTAGAGGTTCTGTCACAACTTCTTACTCTAGTGTCTGTTCTAGATGTGTTCAGTTCTAGTTCATATATGCAGATGCTATTTACCTTCTCTGTCAAATCACATGACTTGTTTTATCACTGCTATACTAGTCGTGCTTTATCTAGTATTTCTGTTAATAAAATCATTCAGTAAATTGCTCATATTTCCAACAATCCAAAAACCTTATTATAGGCAATTTACCCCGAGTGGTTTTTCTGCTTCCATGAAACCTCCTATGTTTGAGGGTATCCACTATAAGAGGTGGCACGTGAGAGCAGTCTTATGGTTTCAAACCGTGAGTTGCTATGACGCCACTCTTGGCAAACCGGAAGGAGAGCTTGATGCTCAACAGGCACAAGCTTTTCAGAAAATGGATACTCTGTTTAAGGCTGCTCTCTTGAGTGTTCTTGGTGAGAACAAAGTTTGGTTGCATGTCCCGACTAGCGAAGTTGAACTTAATCCCTAGTTTCACCACTGTCAAGGGATCCAAGTGTCAAGTGTGTGTGTGCAAGCTAAGCAACCTTGTAAGTCTCATGTGACTGCGGAAACGAGAAATCTTGCACCACTAGAGCTCATACATTCAGATCTATGTGAAATGAATGGTGTTTTGACAAAAGGTGGAAAAAAATATTTCATGACGTTAATTGACGACTCCACTAGATACTGCTGTGTGTATCTTCTGAAGTCTAAGGATGAGGCTTTGAACTTTTTCAAGATCTATAAAGTTGAAGTGGAAAACCAACTTGATCGGAAAATCAAGAGGCTTAGGTCCGACCGTGGTGGAGAGTATTTTTCCAATGAATTTGATGCTTTTTGTGTGGAACATGGTATAATCCATGAGAGGACGCCTCCCTATTCACCTCAGTCAAATGGGGTAGCCAAAAGAAAGAACCGTACTCTAACTGATTTGGTTAACGCCATGTTAGACACATCGGGTCTCTCCAAGGCATGGTGGGGGGAGGCAATATTGATTGCATGTCATGTCCTAAACCGAGTTCCCACAAAGAATAAAGAGATAACTCCATTCGAGGAATGGGAGAAGAAAAGATTAAAGCTCTCTTATCTACGAACATGGGGTTGTTTGGAGAAAGTCAATGTGCCAATTCCAAAGAAGCGCAAACTTGGACCAAAGACCGTGGATTGTGTTTTCCCGGAATATGCTTTTCATAGCATTGGTTATAGATTCTTGGTTGTAAAATCTGAGGTATCCGACATGCATGTCGGTACAATCATGGAGTCGAATGATGCGACTTTCTTTGAAGATATCTTTTCCATGAAGGATATGACTACCTCATCTAATCAGGAGATGCCTAGTTCATCGAATCAGGAACCAGTTACAATTACCGAACCTGCTGTTTCGATGGAACACTTTGAAAGTCCTGTGGAGAAGAACAATGAAGTTCCTGCTAGGAGCAAGAGACAGAGGACTGCAAAGTCCTTTGGTGATGATTTTCTTGTGTATCTCATAGATGACACTCCCAGTTCTATTTCAGAGGCCTATGCATCTGAAGATGCTGACTACTGGAAGGAAGCGGTTCGTAGCGAGATGGATTCTATCTTGGCGAATGAAACTTGGGAGATAACTGATCGTCCTTATGGGTGCAAACCTATAGGATGCAAATGGGTATTCAAGAAGAAGCTTAGGCCTGATGATACCATTGAAAAGTACAAGGCTCGGCTCGTGGCTAAGGGTTATACCCAAAAGGAAGGTGAAGACTTCTTTGATACTTACTCACCTGTGGCTCGACTGACCACTATTCGAGTTATACTTTCACTAGCTGCCTCACATGGTCTTCTCGTTCATCAAATGGATATTAAGACTGCTTTCCTAAATGAAGAGTTGGACGAGGAAATTTATATGGAACAACCAGATGGATTTGTACTAGATGGTCAGGAAGAAAAAGTGTGCAAGTTGCTGAAGTCTTTGTATGGACTCAAGCAAGCACCCAAACTGTGGCATGAGAAGTTTGAAAGAACTTTAACATCTGCAGGCTTTGTTGTAAACGAAGCTGACAAATGTGTGTACTATCGCCATGGTGGGGGCGAGGGAGTTATCCTTTTCTTGTATGTTGACGACATACTGATTTTCGAAACAAATCTGAATGTTATTAAGGAGGTCAAGGATTTTCTATCTCGTTGTTTTGAGATGAAGGATTTAGGAGTGGCCGTTGTCATTCTGAACATCAAGTTGTTGAGAGACGATGATGGTGGCATTACATTGCTTCAATCTCACTATGTGGAAAAGATCTTGAGTCGCTTTGGCTATAGTGGCTGCAAGCCCTCTCCAACACCATATGATGCGAGTGTGTTACTTCGAAAGAATCGAAGAATTGCTAGAGATCAATTCAAATATTCTCAGATTATTGGCTCGCTTATGTACTTAGCCAGTGCTACAAGACCTGACATCTCTTTTGCTGTTAGCAAACTGAGTCGGTTTGTCTCAAAACCAGGAGATGTGCATTGGAAAGCTGTAGAGAGAGTTTTGTGTTATTTTAAAGGCACTGCGAATAATGGAATTCACTACACCGCGCACCCAAAGGTGCTTGAAGGGTATAGTGACTCAAACTGGATCTCAGATGCTGATGAGATAAAGGCCACGAGCGGATATGTATTCACTCATGGAGGTGGCGCTGTTTCTTGGAAGTCTTGTAAGCAGACCATCTTAACGAGGTCAACAATGGAAGCAGAACTCACAGCACTAGATACAGCTATGGTCGAGGCAGATTGGCTTCGCCGGCTCTTGAATGACTTGCCGGTTGTTGAGAAACCTGTATCGGGTATCCTTATGAACTGCGACAATCAAACTGTGATCACGAAAGTGAGCAGCTCAAAGGATAACATGAAGTCATCAAGACACGTTCAGAGAAGGTTAAAGTCTGTCAGGAAAATGAGAAATTCCGGAGTTATTGCATTGGATTATATCCAAACGTCTAAATTCTGGCAGATCCTTTTACTAAGGGTCTATCACGTAATGTGATAGATAATGCATCGAGGGAGATGGGTATGAGACCCACAATATGAGTTGTTCACAGTGGTAACCTAGTCTATGTGATCGGAGATCCCGTGAATTAGATGTGGAAGACAAGCTGTTGGTCAACTGAGAGGAGAGTATCCTTACTATTAATACCACTCCATGAAGATGCAATTCTCTCCTAATCTGCATGGCAGGTTGATGTATATCTTAATGTGTTTTAAGTAGCTCATTGAAGCAGAGATGTCGTCCTGCAGAACATCTTTTGAAAAACGCACCTATATGAGTCTGATTGTTAAACGTCGCAATCTATGAGAGTAGGGTTCTCTCTAGTAAACTCATGAAAGGTCTCGGAGTATGACGCATAAGCTTCACCCGCGGGGAAGACCCATGGTAGCCACGTATCGGTCAAGGCTTTATGTGAAGCTAGATTCGCAGAAAACTTGCAGTTCAAGGCCCTGTCCACTGTCCAAGTTGCTTACTAGTGTAGCATAGAGTTCTAGGTGAAAGTTCAACTTAACAGTCTCCATTATAGTACCGGTATATAAAACAGTGTTTTGGAACCAAAGGCAAATTTTGTGTGCCTCTGGGATCTGGTGGGGGATTGCTGAAATTTTTGTCTATTTTGGGCCTAGCCCAATAACAGTTTCAGAAATTCCTAATAAATCCTAGATGCCCACGCAGCCCATTCGTGCAAGGCAAGAGGTGGAACTAAATTTTAGTCCCACAATGCTAGTTTAGAGGGAGTTGGACCTCTTTATAGGGGAGGCTATTTCTCCACATGTATGAGGATGAGAACAAGAGGGCCATCCATGCGCGCTCCTCCTCCGCCGCCCGCCTCGTCACGCCGCGCCGCGCCGCGGGTTGCGGGAATGAGCCGAGCCGATGTCTAAATTTTTGCCACGCACGACGGGTATATGAAAGGTCACGCGAAAGCTGAAACATTTTTGCTGTAGTGGAGATTGAATACGAACGACGCACCTTTTTGCCTGCTGCCTGTTCGTTCCCTCGTTCTCTTCAGCTCCCATCGCAGCCTCTCGCCTCCTTCTCTTGCGCCTATAAAAGGGAGGTCGCTCCTCTCAGAGAGACGCACCAGAACCTCTTCTTCCTCTCGCCACAAGTTCCTGAGCATTGCGCTGCTGCTACGTTCTTCCCCATCCCGGCTTGCGGCGTGCACCGCAGGTCGGGACAGTAGGCCTCCGAAACCCACCTCTTTGAGTCCTATACGGGAGAAGGGTGATAAGGTTTTTGGGGAGCGCTCAGCGCGACTACTGACTTCTTCGTCACGGACGCCCCGGACTCCGACGACTACTTCCCTGACGATGACTTCTTCCCCGACGTCGACAACCTCCTCGACGACATGGCTGGCGAGGACACGACCTCAAGACCGGTGCATCTGCTCCCGTTCCGTACGTTCTCATACTCTTCCTGTTAGAGGTTCTGTCACAACTTCTTACTCTAGTGTCTGTTCTAGATGTGTTCAGTTCTAGTTCATATATGCAGATGCTATTTACCTTCTCTCTGTCAAATCACATGACTTGTTTTATCACTGCTATACTAGTCGTGCTTTATCTAGTATTTCTGTTAATAAAATTATTCGATAAATTGCTCATATTTCCAACAGAATCTAGGGACATCAACAAGATAATGCAATAAATGAGACTGGATAAATTCCGACATAGAAGTATCTCCCTCGACCGCATCTATTCAAGACCAAAAATAATCCCTAGCTAGGACAGACAGACATATAGATAACACATACAATCTGCTATATTGATAGGGCAATTTGTACTGCAGAAAAACAAGTCTCAGCTTCCCTGAAAAAAAAAAACCAGTGACGTTGAAAAACAGCACACATGATACTAGTGTCTAAGCGAGGAAACAGTGCTCACTGTTCATTTCTCCGGAACAACACTGGAAGATGCACACGAATATGCTTATAATTAGCAATGACTGTTGCGATCAATGAAGCCTAACAATTTAACTTGTCGTGATGCGAGAGGATGAGTCGACAAGAGGTGAATCATCGACAAGCCAGGATCGGAGGAGCACTAAAGACAAAATGTTAAGATTAGGGAGAGAATGTTAGAAATTGTTTGAGTAGTCATTATGGTATACGACTTCTAGTCCAAGTCAATTTTGTACCCCTACCCCAAGTCGGTTTGTACCCTCTTATATACTCTTGTATGCCGCACCAAATCATCAATAAGCAACAGTTTTATTCAGCTTTCATGGTATCAGATACCGGTCCCAGGGTTTAGGGTATGGCTCCGCCAACGCCACCGCCGCCGCCGCCGCCCAGCTACTTCGAGCGACGGGCCGCACTCATCGCCAAGGCTGCCAACGCCGCGGCCGCTTCTCTCTCGGCCCTCACCATAGCTCCACAAAACTACCCTGCCCCATCCTCGCCGCACCAATATCTCTTGCTGACACAATCTCCGACGTCAGCCCCTACATCCCCATAGTTCTTGATCTTGCCGCCCACAACTACTACCATTGGAGACATCTCTTCGATCTCCACCTCGGCCGCTGCAACCTGCGCTCGCATGTCGCCGCCAACTGTCTTCCCCGCCCCGACGATCCGCAATGGTTAAAAGACGATCTCGCGATCGTCCAGTGGTTCTACACCCGCATCACCACCGAGATCTTCAACATGCTCGATCACGACGGCGCCACCACTGCCAACATCTGGCACTCCCTCCGTCAGCTCTTCCAAAGCAACACCGACGCTCGGAAAAACGCTCTCCACACCGAGCTTCGCAATATAGTGCAAGGAGACACCCTGGTGAACCTGTTCTGCCAGCGCGTTAAGACCATTGGTGATGAGCTCCGCGAACTCGGCGATACAGTTAGCGACTCACAGCTAATCAATATCATCGTCGTCGGCCTCAGCGAAGACTTTGACAAGCAAGCCTCGTTCATACCGATGATACGGCCCCCTCCTACCTTCGCTGAAGTTCGTTCCTTGCTACAACTCGCGGCGGAAACACAAGCTCGCAAGGACTCTCGCCCCAAGGTCTTTCATGTTGCGGCTCGTCCTCCTCTGTCGTCTACACCAGCGCCGCCTTTCAGGCCGGCTCCTGCCGCCAGGCCGTCTGCATCGTCATCTATTCAACCGCCCCCAGGCTGGCGTCCTAGTCCGAACTACCGCGGCAAAAACCCTATCTACAGGCCGCCGTCGACTCGTTCGGTTCCGCCTACGACATCACCAGCACCGAGTCCTGCACCACCCACCAGTGCTCCATCTGCGGTTGCATGGCGGCCTCCTCATGATCCTTGGACGGGGCTTGTTCAAGCATGGCCCATGCCCTGGTCCGCTCCGTCCACCCTCGGTGCTCCGCCGGCATACTCAGGTGCCTGGCAACCCGGCCTTCGGCGGCCTACTGGTGCTCCCGGGGTTCTCAACCCCCGACTGCCGGCCAATGCCTATCACGCCGCCCCGACGTATGCTCCTTATGGTCATTACAGCACCGACGGCGGCGCCTACTACACACCTCAGCCGGCCCTGCTCCCGACGCCACCCCCACCACAGCCGGCCAATGCCTACTACACTCCCCAGCCGGCCCTACTGCCTTCACCATCGTATCCGCCGGCACTGCTTCCGACGCCACCCTCACCTGCGACGTTTCTTAATGGAGTTCCTGCCGCCACCCCTCCAACATCCATGCTGGCCTCCGTCGATCTCTGGCATCGTCGCTTGGGCCATCCCAACCCCGCCGTCTTAGCTTCTATGCTTAGTGAATTTACCATACCATGTAATAGGGACTCTCATAATTCTGTGTTTTGCGAGTCTTGTCAATTAGGCAAACATGTGCGTCTTCCCTTTAGTTCCTCTAGTTCTTGTAGCACTTATCCCTTTGAATTAATACATTGTGATTTATGGACCTCTCCCATTGCAAGTGTTTCGGGTTTTAAATACTACCTTGTTATCCTAGATGATTTCACCCACTTTGTCTGGACTTTTCCTCTACGCAACAAATCCGAGGTCCATTCTCTTTTCCTTAATTTTCAACGCTATGTGTCTGTTCACTTCTTCCTCCCAATTCGCTTTATCCAATGTGACAATGGTCGCGAGTTTGATAACATTAAAAATCGTACTTTCTTCTTACAACATGGCATCCTGCTTAGGTTCTCATGTCCCTACACCTCCCCTCAAAATGGTAAAGCAGAACGCTCTCTTCGCGCCCTCAATGATATAGTTGGCACTCTCCTCATTCAGTCATCTATGCCTCCCAAGTTTTGGGCTGAAGCCCTACACATGGCCACCTTCCTTCTAAATATTCGACCTTCTAAAACTAAACCCAACACTACTCCCTATTATTCCCTCTTTCTTTCCCACCCCGACTACTCCGCGGTTCGTGTTTTCGGCTGTCTCTGTTTTCCCAATGCCTACGCCACTTCTGCAAATAAATTTTCACCACGCTCTATCCCATGTGCTTTTCTCGGCTTCTCTGACGAGCACAAAGGCTATCGCTGTCTCGACCTTCACACCGGACACGTTCATGTCTCTCGTCATGTCACGTTTGCTGAGCACATTTTCCCTTTCTCACAACGCACTACTACACCATCCAACACCCCTAGCTCTGCAAACACCCCCTCTCCCCGTCTTTTCCAACTATATACTCCCCTACCTGCCGAACACAACTTATCACCACCACCATTAACACCCACCATAGCCAATCCCAACCATACACTCACCCCACCCGAGACGTCCCCAACACCCCCGACCCCTGCTCCCTCCCCAACACCGCCGGCCCCTACTCCCACTCCACCACCCAGCCCTACTCCTTCGTCCGACTCTTCCGCTGCGCCGGACTCACCAGTACCCACCTTACCCCCTCGTGCTATTCCTACAGCAGCCCCGATTAATGATCATCGCATGCGTACTAGGGCCAAATCAGGATTTCATCAACCCCAAGACCGCCTAAACCTTCATACCTCCGTATCTCTCACTTCTCTTCCAAAGAATTACAAAACTGCTCTACTTGATCCCAATTGGGCCGCTGCCATGCAAGAAGAATATAATGCTTTACTTCAAAACAATACCTGGCAACTTGTTCCTCGTCCTCCCAATACAAATATTGTTTCTGGCAAATGGATTTTTCGCCAAAAGTTCCACTCCGATGGGAGCCTCTCACGATATAAAGCCAGGTGGGTTTGTCGTGGCTTTTCTCAGCAACAAGGAATTGATTACGAAGAAACCTTCTCTCCTGTTGTTAAACCTAGCACCATTCGCACCGTTCTTAGTGTTGTTGTCTCCTCTTCATGGCCCATTCACCAACTTGATGTTAAAAATGCTTTCCTCCATGGTTCCCGTCAAGAAACTGTCTACTGCCAACAACCTCTGGGTTTTGAAAATCCATCTTTTCCAACTCATGTATGTCTTCTTCAGAAATCTCTCTACGGTCTTAAACAGGCCCCACGAGCTTGGTTTCAACGCTTCTCCTCCTTCATTCAAACAATAGGCTTCACTCCATCTCTCTCCGACACCTCTCTTTTTGTGTATCATCAAACTTATGACACTGCCTATTTACTTCTCTATGTAGATGATATCATTCTTACCGCCTCCTCTCAAAAGTTCTTAGATCATATTGTCTCTCTTCTTAGATCTGAATTTTCTATGACTGACCTAGGACTCCTTCATCATTTCTTAGGCATTGCTGTTGTTCGAGATTCCTCCAGCCTTTTTCTTTTCCAACGCCAGTATATTCTTGATCTTCTTAATCGTGCTGGTATGCTTGACTGTCAATCATCTCGCACTCCTGTCGATACTAGTTTTAAACTTTCGGCTACCGGTGAACCATTTTCCGATCCTACTCTCTATCGTAGCCTAACAGGTGCTCTTCAATATCTCACCATTACTCGTCCTGAAATCTCTTTTGCTGTTCAACAAGCATGTCTCTATATGCCTGATCCCCGGGTTCCTCACTATAATCATGTTAAACGCATTCTTTGGTATTTAAAAGGAACTCTCAATCATGGTCTCCACCTCAATAATTCTTCTCCAAACTCGCTTACCGCATACTCTGATGCAGACTGGGCTGGTTGTCCTGACACTCGAAGGTCCACTTCCGGTTTTTGTGTTTTTCTTGGTAACAATTTGATTTCTTGGTCTTCGAAAAGACAGGTTACAGTCTCACGTTCGTCTGCCGAGGCTGAGTATCGCGCTGTGGCACATGCCGTTGCAGATACAATCTGGATTCGGCAGTTACTCTCCGAGCTACACAGGCCTATTGAGCAGGCCACTATTGTCTGCTGTGATAACATATCAGCAGTCTACATGACCAGCAATCCAGTTCAACACGGACGCACAAAGCATATTGAGATTGATATTCATGTTGTTCGTGAAAAGGTTGCTCTTGGTCAGGTTCGGGTGCTTCATGTTCCCTCTACGGCTCAGTTTGCTGACATTTTCACCAAGGCACTGCCTACTAAGCCGTTTCAAGATATCTGTTTCAGTCTCAATGTCGTCGAGCCTGCCGTTGATACTGCGGGGGGATGTTAGAGTAGTCATTATGGTATACGACTTCTAGTCCAAGTCAGTTTTGTACCCCTACCCCAAGTCGGTTTGTACCCTCTTATATACTCTTGTATGCCGCACCAAATCATTAATAAGCAACAGTTTTATTCAGCTTTCAGGAATAATCTTGAGTTTTGTAAACACGTTGGAGTCTAGTCCGGTTAGGATTCTTATGGTGTGCTGTTAGGTTTAGTAGCTAAGTCTAATAGGGTGATCAGCGTTGCCGTGAAATTAGATTAGGAATATAAGTCTGCTAGGACTTTGTATCCGTATGGATTTAGGTCAGGTTAGGTCGGTTGGGCATGTATATAAATATACAGCCCTGCGTGAGTTTTGTAACAATTGGGAGAAAGCAGAAAATAAAAAGAGAGATAAAGAAGGGCACGACAAGGGCCCTTGGCTATAAAAGTTTTTGTGCCTGTGTTCGTCTAGTTCTGCGATACGAAGCAGCACAACATCTGAAATTCTGCATTTTAGATGAAAGCAGTACTTCTATGCCTGTTATTCAGGATTATCAAGTTTAGTTACCCTTCCCCTTCTTCGCAGATTAGTTGGCCCTAAGCTAACCCTGCATATGAGAGACAGAGAGAGAACACTGTCCACATGATGCAGAACAATCCAAAGATATGCTACACCAGCACAACTACAGAAGATCTAAATCAGTAGACCATATACATAGACAGTCTGTCAAAGGAGTCTCGGAACAAAGCAAGTTGGGCGCCAGAACAAAAGGAATGAGAATAATTCAGTGAACAGCTGTCAAAATCATCACGGTTCATGCTTGTGATTTGTGGAACGGTGACATGTATCTTGTCCAGCCTGACCCCGTTCGCCATTAGAATGCTCACCAGCTCGTCGATCCCTTCGCCGCCCTTGGTGCATTGTATCGTGGTGCTTTCAAGCAGCGGGCGTCAGAAGGTCATTCCATCGATTAGTCCAACATCTGCACCTGCTCCTTCGTCGTGGACACAAACAATAAATATATAGAGAGAAATGGGTGCCTTTTTGTCAGGGGTGTATGCTGTGATTCCGAATATCCGTTGGCAATTCCTTTTTCGATAAAGAGTGGATTTTATTGACTCAAAATGAAGCATCAAGTAGATACAAAACAGCATGAGCACACACCCGGCCTCTGCATAACTAAGATGCATCCGTTGGCAATTCCTGGTGTCTCCTATGCCTATGCTTATCAAATTCAAATCTCTAGCATCAATCCAGACACAAGAAATGATGTATGAAATGTAGTTGAATAATTTTGAGATAGAAAACGAAAATGTAATGTAATTGAATAATTTTGAGATGGAAAACGAAAATGTCTAGCAAGGTATTCATCTTTCGCTCAGGGAAGCACCGCTCCTTATAAGATACTTCGATGGTAGACAGTGGTATCAACTTGTTGGTCCTCTGATAGATCAATAAATAGCTCAGAGTCCCTTGGCCATAAGACTTGTCCTTGGGTAGGCCGGATGCAATGAGCTTTAAACAAGCGATGCATTTACAAGATCTTCTGACCCACTGCATCATCAACATGATGCAGCCAGCCTACCACGACTTTAATGTATTAATACCAAGTTTATGAAAAACAAATCCTAGCCAGAGCTTTCGTCCTAAGAGGGAAAAATGCAAGTTAAGTAAAGAAAACACACCTAGTTTATACCTTTTTCTATACTTTGTAGGGTTAAGGGCATTTCAATTTGTACTGCATAGACACCAGAGAGACGGTGCAGAAAGAGGGCTATTCAGTCTCAGCCAGTACCAAATTCCGCCTCAGAAAATTTAGTGCGCAACGTGGTGACACCGAGACCGAAAGACGGTAGATGGAAACAAGTGATTACATACACTACTGGCTCACTGTTCGTTTCTCCCCGGGGCAGCACTGGAATGCACGTTGGGCACCATATAAACCGCAAAGCAATAGGAGCAGAGGCATGGATGGATCATGCTGAGCAGCCCAAGCAGACATATATGCATCACACACATTGAACAAGCTCATCCTTCGCCACCATGTCCGACTGCAAGATAAGTCACTCCATTTTTATCAACCACAGCCTGTTGGCCCTGTCGAGATACACACAACTCCACGGAAGCAGAGGCATGGATGCCGTGTTTTATCTTTCTTTCTTTATCAACTCTTTGCACTTGGAGAAAGAAAAATAACAAAAAAAAAGAAGCAAATCTGAGGGGGGGGGGGGGGGGGGGGGGGGGGGGCAGCCCGCCTCGTTTGGCGCACGGGTGGAAAACGTTTCCCTAAATCAATAGTGCACACAATCCTTATCGTAGGGTTTAAATATCCAATGCACATCCTTATCGTGGCAGATGCCTCACAAACTGGACAGACGGGCGGGATGGTCCATGACTGGTTGTGTGCGTCCCCTAGATCGAGCCGACGCAATGACCCGCCGTAACACGGAGAAGCAGGTATTCACCGTGGCCTACCCCCTCTTGGTGTCAGTCAACGCCGTAGACCGCCGGGGCCATAGACGAGCGCGCGGTTGGAAAACCGCCCGAGAGGGGGTAGGGGGGGCAACCACCCGGACATGTGTGTGGCCCAAACATATGTATGAAAGGATTGTGTGGTGTTTAAATACCAAAGGCACATCCTGCACGTGGCAGATGCCTCACAAATAGGACACACGGACAGGTACGTCCAGGACTTGTTGTGTTAGTCCCCGGAGATCGAGTCGACAGTGGGCGATCCTGTGACAGAATATGCTCAAATTTGGTCTGGCATCTCACAATCACCTGTGTAACACGAAGAAGCAGGTATTCATAGTGCTGTACCCCCTCTCGGTGTCGATCAACGCCGGAGACCGCCCGGGTCGCCGGATGGGTGAACGGTCGAAAAACCTCCCGGGCCATTTGAAAAAGAGAAAAGAAAGTAAGGTGGTTTGACAAGCATGTAAGAAAACAAAGGAGATGAAAAAAAATAGAAACACATATTACCGAGCATGGCCAATCTCGGAGAAGTCCCCTAGATCTAGGGTTAGGACATGTACCGAGCGGCCCTCTCGGAAAGGTTAAGTATTTCCGAGAGCTTCTTATCACGGCTCGGAAAAGAATGTGTCACATCTTAGTTTCTTGTTTTTTGTGTGTTTCTTTGGCCCTCTCTTTTTGTGTACGATATTTCATATCTTTTTATGACTAATATTTCAAAATGTCATGACTTTTTATGACTTTTGCTTTGGGTTAGAATTTTTTTTAAATCTCAACTTCTAAGCATTATAAAGTATTTTTTTTGAAAACAAGGACCTCCCATAACAAAGAGAAGGATTTATCCACCGTGCCCTGTCCCCTGTCGGTGCCGTTCAACACCGTAGACCGCCCAGGCCACCGGATGGGCGCGCGGTCGGAAAACCGCCCGAGGGGGGCGGGAGGCAACCATCCCGACATGTGTGTGGCCCAAATATATGTATGAAAGGGTGGTGTGGTGTTTAAATACTCAGTGCACATCCTTGACGTGGCAAATGCATCATACACCGGATAGACGGGTGGTAAGGTCCATGACTGGTTGTGTTCGTCCCCCCAGATCAAGCTGGCGGTGGGCGATCATGTGACAGAATTGGCTCAAACTTGGTATGGCATCTCACAATGACCTGCTGTAACACGAAGAAGCAGATATTCACTATGGCCTACCCCCTCTCGGTGCCGGTCAACGCCGTAGAGCGCCGGGGCAACCGGATGGGCGCGCGGTCGGAAAACCGCCCGAGAGGGGCAACCACCTGACATGCGTGTGGCCAAGCCAGGGCACCGAAACGGATTTCTGCTCTTAAATTCAATTTTGTTTCATGAACGGCTTAATGTCATGCGCTTTCCTTGGCATGGCATATACTCTGTGTATAAGTGAGGTGCACGGTGAGCCCATGTTAGCCATGGAGTCCATGCCGTAATCCAGCTATCCATTGGTAATCCCCGCTGCTTTCTATGCATATACCTATATATTATACTAATAAAGAAAATAGGTATTTTTGGTCCGTCATGCTATTTTGTAGAAAACCCCTGATGTTTCGCTCCCCTAACACTTTTTTGATTTGTCCTGTTCTTTTACGTATTGGTACTAGGATTCATCATGTTCTTCACATACTCGTGTCGCGCGACGGCACGAGCTCGAAATTTTTGTAAGTTGTCCTCCTTCACCACGTTCTCTTTTTTTTCCTAGGTTGAACTCCTTCACAACTAAAGGAAAGAGATTGAATCATATGTACCTGAACACATCTTTGGACGAGAAAATCACACGCGCCTTGAAATAGAAAGGAATAGATCGGATTAGGTGTACCTCATCAGCATGATGGAGTCTACGGAGGATCAGAAGTGCCGGAGCTCCTTACCACCGTGGTGGTTGACGCGGCCGCTGGCGGGAGCCAGCCTCCTCTCGGCTGCATGAACACCCAACATGCATGTGATCGCCGTGCATGGAACTGGAGCCTAAGGCGTCCACGTGAAGTCAGTGCTCACCAAACTTGCTAAGATTTTCACGTACAAATCGCTAAGCAGGCTCCTGGATTGATCACATTAGGCTAGCTAGCTGATTGATTTCGTTGGCTACAAGCTTGAACAACACAAGCGAATATACGCTCGATTGCAGGCTTGAAACACATGCGCACGGAGATACTAGCGCAAAGCTAGTGCCACACCGTCGGCTGCCTGGTGATCGCGCTGGCATGCTCACCTGCCTGTGCACCTCAAGCAGCTGCCGTTAGCCGCCGAAAATACAGTCTGCTACTCTCATATTGGGGCCGAAGTCGAGCGGCTCACCTGCGCATACTCCACCTCGGTGGTGAGCAGCCCCGCCACACGCTTCTCGGAGTCGACATCCTCCGGACCATCGACCGCCATGGCAGCCAACAAGATAAACGTGTTCCACTTCCCATCGAGATGTCGTATGAAGCAATGCTCGCACAAAAGGGGTGTATGATGAGGACATGAGGTACACTGTCAAGTCCGTCAAGTGCATGCTTGAGTTCGATCCCCATGAGCCATGGTGTCTGCATCGGTCAATGGGAGGATCGCCGTGGACGAATGGTGTGATGGATAGACAGGAGGGTTGTGGAAGACACCGTCAAAAGACAAATCCAGTGGACCTGCCTATAAGTGACGCGGAGCAGGGGATTGGGGTGGACGAACAGCAGGGGTGCGCGTGATCCCGTGGCCTTGCAGACATATGACGATGAAGCATAGGAAAACCGCATACGGTACGCGCTGAATTGCATGGGACCGGTGGATAGGGCGAGCTCATGTAAACCTGCCGCTAGCAATGGTGCATGGGCCTGGACGCCATCGGTGATGCACGTCATGTGCAGTGGTTTTGTCAAGCTGATCATTCCATCTAAGAATACAGTACGAGGTGTTTGTTCTCCCGTTGCAACGCACGGGCAATTTTTCTAGTGAGTTCAAATCATTAGAAGCCAGAGGCAGTGACAAGACAATGGACGAAATAGGACGGGATAAATTCGGATACAGAGATAAAATGCCGCGCCTTCCTTTCTCCCTCTACCGCATATATTTCAAGAATCGAAAAGAAGCCCTAGGCTTAGCTGACGGACAATGTGCTATACCGATGTTGCGACTTGTACTTCAGTTCAGAGACACGAGAGAGAGTACAGACAAAGTGATTCAGTTTCAGCCGGTACCAAATTCAGCCTCAGAAAATTCAGTGTGTAACACATTAACACCGAAAGACATAAGAGGGAAACATGACACTGCCGATGAAACAGAGCTCACTAAGCATTGACAGCATGCAAGCATATGTATATGCACCACACAGAGTGAACAAGCTCATACTTCACCGTCATCCAGCATGTCCGCTTACCGAAAAAGGGTTTCCCCTTTTGTATTCCAAAGCAAACCACCATTGTACACATCACAATGCTGGGGCGAACAACACATCGAGCCCAAAGAAAAAAAAAGAAATACATGCCAACAGTGGCAGCTCGACAAAGCACATAAGACCCGCGACCGCTGCGCCCTCTGGAAACAAACCACCACAGCCGAGGCTCCGATCCACCGCGAACTAAGTAGCACCTCCAAGAAGGGATGCGACGCCGACGACGCTGCTGCCCGGACAAGTCCTAGGGTTTCCCCCGGTACGCAGAGGGAGGTGGGGGATAGCTACTACCGACACCCTCCAAGAAGGGATAGTGGCACCCGCCGGTGTCACCGCATCGGAGCCGGACGAACCGGCAAGGATTTCTACCGCACTCCAAACCCCACCGGCCAACCGGAGCCGACCAGCCAAACCACCGCCCAACACCATGCGCCATCACGGTTGCGCCGCCACCTACGCCATCTCGCTGCGAGCACACCACGAGGTCAAGAAGACCGAAGAGAAGATCCAAGCGACGGAAGCAGCAGACCAAGGCCGAGCGGGAGGGAACCACCTCCATCGCCGTCGTGCGAGAGGCCCGCGCCTCCGGCACCGTCACGGAAGCCGTCCGGACACGGCAGCGAGGCATACCAGGCCACCCCTGGCCCAGCCAGGCCCGAAACGGGTCCGCTAAGCCCCGCCGGCCACGCTACAGCAGGCTGGCGTCGGCGCCGCCAGCACCCTGTCGTTCATCGCCGCTCCCCCACCTCTCGGGAGTCACGCCGCAGACCCGTCCCGCCACAGGCCCGCCTAGGCCCAGATGGGGCCCTAAGGGCCCAGATCTGGGCCGAGCACCGCCGCCAGGCCGCGCCGCTGCGCCTCCCCGCCGCCCAACCGCCCGCCCACGCCGCGGCGAGGAACCCCGCCGCCAGCCAGACCGCCGCCGCCTAGGAGCACCCCCCGGTGCAGCTCCGCCCTGCGCCGAAGAGCCACCGAGAGGGGAAAGTCAGGGGGCCGCCGCCACCAGCGTCCCCGGGGCCAGGCCGGCCGCGGGCGCCAGCGACGGCGGCGGGAAGGAAGGGGAGAGGGGGGGGGGGGCTGGAGGAGGAGGAGGTCGCCGCGCGGCCGGTCGCCCGCGGGGGCAACGCGGTCACGAGAGGGGAGGTGTTGGTCTGTTCCTCGCATGTCCGCTTTCCTCACCCACATCCAGCACAACAGAAAACAATCAATCGCGCTACGAGAACACACCACCCACATCAACTCCCAGCACTTGGAAAAAAAAGAAGAAAAGGAAAGAAAAAGGTCAAATCCGAGGAGCTGCACAATGTCTGCAATTCTCCATTCCAGACAAAAGCAAGAGTAGTACACCTATAACGTTTTAGCTGCTCTTCTTCGCAGATTAGTTGGCACCAAACTAACCCTGCATATGACACAGGGAGAGAACACACTCTCCAAATATAGGGCACACCAGTACAACTACCGAAGTTCTAAATCAGTAGAGCAATTTGTCACAAGTCTCGGAACAGAAGGAAAGTCCAGAGAACCAAATCATTGCTTGATGCACACCAACACCACTGCATAGATTCTGCACACCAACCTAACAGATCCGGGATCCGGGATTCTGCACACTGCATAGAATCAAATATTGGATGTAATAAGAAGTACAAGTAAGCAGTGGCGTACCCAGGAAAAAATGGAGGATGTGCATAATTTTTTTAAAAAATCTGCCTAATCCAAGTGTCATATCATATACGGCAAAAGAATAACACAAATAGCTCAATCAAGTCTCACAGTATTATGTTTCAGAAAATAATTTCAAATTTGAGAAATTACAATACAAATAGTCTTACATGAAAGATACACAAGAATAACTTTGGTTTGCCCTTCAGCTGTAACCTTCTTTATTGTGACCTCATGTTCTCAACAAAATGGACATAACACTACCAATCCTGTTTGTCTTGAGTTATGCAAGTACAACAAAACTAGAAGTAAGAGTCCTACAATTGCAACAAAACGGTGAAAATTACATTGCATCCGTCCACGGGCTTGCGGGCGGCTGATGCGGGTGATCCATTCATCCAGCTGGTCAATGGCAAGCGTTTCAGGGCGGACGGATCTTGTGGGATTCGGTCGGTGGTGGTCTTCGGTGGATCTATTTGGATCCGGTATTCGTTTAGGTGTTTACATGTTTGATCCTTCTCATCTACGACATTCTTCAACGGCGATGGTTGCTACTCTGGTGCGCTGGTCCTATAGAGCCTTAGCATGACGACTTCGCGACTGTCTACTACAACAAGGTTTGCCTGGTTCCGATGAGGGAGGGGCGATGACCGCGGCGCGCCTTCGGCTCGCTCTAGTGCTTGTAGTCGTCGCTAGATGGTCCACGGGCATGATTTTAATTTTTTATTACCTTTGTTGTTCTTTTGTACTGTCATAATTGAAAATGAATAGATTGGAAGTTTCTCGCAAAAAAATGGCAAGCGTTTCGGGCCGGACGGCCAGTGGCGAAAGGAGGGGAAGGGACCGGGCGACAAGGTGAGCAACCAAGGGGAGTGAAGCACAGGGAGCGGCGATGTCCGAAATGCAGACGAGCAGTCGAGACGAGGGATTAGGTTTGGATGGCTAGCTCCCGCATTCGTGTCCGTGGACTGGTCCCTATTTGTCCGTGGGTGGATACAGGAGAAAATTTGTGGATCAACATTGCAAATATCAAATATTGTTATACCTAGATTTTTTTCCCCTCTCGCGGCACGTGCACGTGCACGAAGACGGCTCGTTCACTACGGCTCCGGGGCTCTGGTCCTTAGGGGCACGTGCACGAAGACTTTTCGGATGTCATCGACAAGGCCAGGCCGGCTCCGGTAGGGGAGCGGCGACAACGGCTCATTCTGGCGGCAGCAATGGTCGCTCGGTGGTCCATGGACCTCGATGTAATTTTTATTATGTTCGAGGTGTTTTGTACTTCCGGTGTTTATAATTGATTTGATCCTTTTCGCAAAACAAACATTGAAAATATCACGTGATAGATCGAAGTTGTCTAAAAAAATAACGTGTTAGATCGAAGAGTCCTAATTTTCGTTTTTTCTGTTTGCAATCTACACGAGTCGCCGCTAGAGTTTCCGTCTGAGTTGATCGATGGAATTGATCTAGCTTAGCTTCTAGCAGGCTCATGTATGTACAGGAGTATTTGGCTGGACACACACGTAGTGCTGCAAGTAGAAAAATCAGTTTGCTAGGTTTGCATGTACGTGTACAGCTCCAGTGAATTAGTTCTAGTATTGTAAAACCAACAGAATCAGGAAAAGATGGCATATAGTGGAATAAATCAGCAAAATGCTGGGTGTGCCACGGCACATCCGGCACACCCTCTAGGTCCGCCAATGCAAGTAAGTATGTACAGGGAGGGGAAATCTTCATTTCAACAAGGTCAGACTAAATAACTTTATAATATTCCTAATTGATGAAACACCAAACTTTACAACTTCCTTGTCTTAGTTACATAAATTTCTCCAAACTCAAGAAAGTTACGGCTGGATCCAAACTGGTGGGGGCCAATTCAATCTTGAAGAATTAGGGGCCAGTATATTCATGATACTACTATCTTCCATATTGAAGATCAAAACCTGCCGAAGGCCTTGGTCAATCAAAGCCCGCCCATATTTAATTCTTTTGTAGAATGTATTATGATTCAAGTCATCCGTATGGTAGATGCTATTGGGTATTAATGTGGGGAAGTCCTTCGCCGGAACTAAAAATGAAGTGTTGAAACCCGTGAACAACGTGTGATCTTTGAGATTGTGTACTTTGGTGAGGTTTTGTTTAACAAAATCAATTTTGTAGACAACAAAGCGAGCAGTCACACGCTCTTTCTCTTCTTCTTCCTCCTCCTCCTCCATGGTCTGCTCCTCATCCACCTCCTCTTCCACCAGCACATCTGCATTGTCCACCTCCTCCTCCACTAACACGTCTGCGTTCTCCACCACCTCCTCCTCCTCCCCTTCCACCGACACATGTTCATTCTCCACCTCCTCCTCGTCCTCTTCTGTTTCAGTCTCCGTCTCCAATTCCTCGCTCACCACTTCTACCTCTTCATGCTCCTCCACATCTGATTCTATTTCCTCCTCGTCCTCTTCTGTTTCAGTCTCCGTCTTCAAATCCTCGCTTACCACTTCTATCTCTTCATGCTCCTCTACATCCGATTCTATTTTCTCCTCATCCTCCTCCATCTCTATCTCTGCCTCCACCATCTGTAACTCTTCCACACCCTCATCGACGTCATTATCGTCGTCGTCCTCCACCACTTCCTCGTCATCCTCAAGATATCGATCCCACCTCCATATCTGAAAAATATCTCCCCATGGTGCATGTACAATATACTTACTGTCCGTATTGTAATCCCCCTTGTGCTTGTAGACAATATTCACCAGTGCAGATGGTCCATGGAGATCAATGGTATGCACATCACCACAACCTTGAAGAGCCTAGAACAAACCATTGCGGCTATCGTAACAAACATCAACATAGTGCTTGCATTCTCTGTGTGTATCAATCCAAGTCCACTTGGCGTCCCCAACCCTAGCATAAGAGAGCATTTGATTAGGCATGTGTACACGTACCACGACGCAATTTTTACTGAACGGGTAGCACGACATGGCTACAATCATGTAGAAGAAAAAGCGAGCTTGTTCCAGTAAAATTCCATATGGCTTTATTTCCTTGTGGAATTTACGCGGCACCGTGTCGTAGTAAATAAGATCATAGCCGTCCAGTTTGCGGTCTTCATCGCCATAACGGAGGTGGACGTTGTGCATGGGCCCGGGACTGTGACGTGGTAGAGCTTGTCAGCACTGCAGCGTGGCCGTGACGTCGTCACGGTCTGCCGCGGGGTAGACCAGGCAGGGGCTCTCGTGTGGCGAGCACAGCCGGAACCGGCGGGCTTCCAGGTGGCTGCGGCGCCATGAAGAGCAGACGCCGCCGGAGCTGAAGAGATCCGGGATCTGCAGGGTGCCGAAGATACGAATGAGCAGGTCTGCAGGAAGCTGGGTCCAGTCGTAGTCCGCGCTCGAGGCTGGAGCTTCTCCGGCGACTACAACAGCGGTTTGCTCCATGGATTTTGTTGGGTCTTCAACTCACGCACGCACAGGAGGAGCTGTGCACGCACGCACGTATAAGACTCGCGAACGAAAAATACTCTAGATCGGAGGAGATTTTGCGTTGCATGCAAATTGTAGCTTTTCAGGTTTTCTCTTGCGTACATGACCGACTTTCCTAAACACAGAATCTTAAACAACTTTGACAAGAAACCATCGAGGACACTCGACCTATAAAACGTACCTGACCCGATTTCTTTCTTTTTTTTCTTTTGCAAAGGTACCCTTGCGATCTGGTTAAGAGCATCTCTAGCAGATCCCGTAAACCGGGTCATTCGGAATAATAACCGCCGGTTTACAGGACGTGGGCGATTTTTCCGGTCCTAGTAGATCCCTCAAAATCGGTGATTCCATGTCAGATCTGAAGAGCATTCATGATGGCAGCTAGGGAGAGTATGCACATTTTATCAAAGAGATCAAGGCTCGCAGAAGAGAGTTCGAGTCCTGCCATGAAGTGCGAGTGATGAACAAAGATGCTCATGAGGACTAGGCAGGAGCCTAGTGGCAAGGGTCACTGCCCTGCGCCCATGATTTGACTCCCGTCGGGAGCGAATTTGTGAGGCCTCACCCGGATGGCCTCCTTCTATAAAAATATGTCCTAGGTGCTAGTGTCCATGAATATCTTTTTTTGAACAAAGATGCTCATAGCTTCGCCATGAGCGTGCTCTTTGAAGAGGAATGAAGGAGAGTCTGGTTGATTGCTTCGCCCCCGGGCATTTCTATCTCTGTAAACTTAGTTCCTATAAGATCAGGACTGAGAACGTGGCCAATCTAGCGGAATAAATGGGCCTGCTGTCATCCAACCATGGAGGGTGAGGTACTCACAGCGATCCTCTCGCTCAAGGTGCTCGAGTCCCTGGTAATAAAACCCCTATAGTTTATCGTTACACAATCATACTGAACTGTGAAATGCATGCAAACGACCGTTGTGCTGGATTCTGATAATTTTGTACGTAAGGTTTTTGGCAGGCGTGAAAACTAACGGCTGTGTGTTGTGTTTCTGCTGTGCTTGTCTAGTTGCTACTAACGTTGACTTCAACCCCCACATGTAAAAGACTAGCTCCTCGCGCTATCCAGGGTCGCTGCCTTCTATGGAATCCAGAAAAATGGTGGTGTTTGGCACTTGTGTTGTTGTATTACTGAATTTGGATTAATCTTTTCGCAGCTGCTGGGCCCAAGGCTTCTTCTAGGTTTGGTGGGAACCTCCTCTCTTGGCATGGAGTCAACGTCTCTTCTATGGAAAGAGACCATGAGAGTTGCCTATATGTGTATTTTCGGTTGTCGCAACTTTGACCTGCATGAGTGGTCTGATCTGATCTGATTGTTTATGGCCAGGGAGCAAAAAGAGTACACGATGTTTAATTTACCAAGAAAGGCTTTCGCCTCACTTTAGATATAAAGCAACGACCAGAGATACAAATCTGGATACAACACACCACCGACAAACACAACACACACCCAAGCCATGATACAAGGGTGCCGATGCACCGCAACACTACCCAATCGACCACCAAAGCAAACTGCAGATGAGGCAAAACGAACCACTTGGAGCCGATGACGACCTCTCGAGAACTAGCCACCGAGAAGAAGTAAAGAGGGACAATGACGGAGCATGGACTCTAAGGCGGTGCCTTCAAGAAGGGCACAACTGAATTGCCGTCACCGCCCGATCCCGAAGATCAAGTTTTCACCCGGAGCAGTGACAAGAAGAAGGGAACACCATGACAGAGCCTTCATGAAGGAAACGACGACCGCGGCCGCCACCACCGTTGGCCGGAAAGAACCGGGCATGTAATTCACTCCGGTGTTAACCCTCCCTCTGCCAAACCACCATGCTACCCCGAACGTCACCAACCATGCCACCCGCGTGACCATGGCTGCCCGACCACACCCAAGACGCACGCTCCGCCCACGAACATCGTGTCTCTCGCCGCCAGGGCCACCGCCCTGCATCCAAGCACCTCTGTGAACACCCAAAGGCCTTGGCTTTGGCCTGACCGGCAGCCCCCAACCGACGGAGCAGCCAGCAACCGCCTGCCTCGAACAGCGCCAGAGCCTCGCCAGAAGGCACACGGCCGAGGAAAGGGGGATTGGCACTACTAGGGAAAACCCTAGCAGTAGCACGGGTATTTTGCCTATTAGTAGCGCGGGACGACGTGCTACTGATAAGGCGCTACAGCTAACGTGTAGCAGTAGCGCCTGTCGACCCACGCTACTGCTATACATGGCTAGCAGTAGCGCGCTTTAGTGCAGAGCGCTGCTGCTAATATCTGCAGCGCTTTTTAGCAGGAAGCGCTACTGGTAACGGAGCGCTACTGCTAACTTTGTTTCCCTCGCTACTGCTAGTTTTATTAGTTTCTGTTTTTTTTCTGCATATATGTTTTGTATTTGAATAGGCTTTATACAATAATCTTTAGCATATCATACACATATAAATGTAATCATAGCATATACATACAAATAGTCTCATCAAATCATGTCATCATCATAATCATCATCCAACACAAAGTGGTCTCTCATCATCATCTCGAAAATAGCGATACAAGTCTCGATTACTTGCAACTACATCGTCATCCATCTAAACAATGATATACGCGAGAAGAGCTATCACTTTGAGTGAGAGCGGAACTATGCAGTACATGAGTTCGTATCCCTCTCTTGCATTAGCGTGAACCTAAACTAACTACTGCCTGTCGCTCGGAAACCGGAAACCGGTACACCTGGGCCTGACACTCCGGTCACTCGTCGTATATATACTCCTGGCGTAGCACTTCTTCGCCATCGATGATCTATGCACTTGCATCGTCACATGAGTCGATGATATGCAACATATATAGTTGCGCCACAGAAAGAGACAGACTTGGCCAAAATAGAAGCAACATATCATAAGCATAAATAATAAAGTTGATCGTACCCAAAATGCCCTAACTAGAGTGATCATCGCTAGTCGAGGAGGACGGTTTAATTACATCACAAATAAACTTTCGTTGTGCATAACTCAAAGTTTCATCATACAGAAAGTATGAACTAAACGGACACATTGTCATATATCGACAATCACTCCAACATGTAGTGCCATCCATCCAAGTCAGGGAGTCCCCGAGCCTAGTGAAAGGCTTCAGGTCGAGACGCTGAGCGGCTACTCGTGTTTGGACATCTTCCCGCGAGATTTGTCCTTCTTCGTAGAACATCCCTGTTTTTCGAACGACCTCCTTCATGATGATTTGGGCAAGTTCGCGCTGGATGTGATAGAACTCAACTCAAAGTCGATGATCCTCGATATCTCCTACGTTCTTTGCCCATTGCAGAATATGGGCATCGCCGGATGTAGGTGAAATGCGAAGGTTCTGGTGATCCCGTCTGTACTCCAGCATGTGGTGTAGGACATAAAATCCATCATTAAGAGAATCACTCGGTTGCTGGATGCAGCAGAAGTCGGTCTTATGGCTGAAGGCGGGCCTGCCGTCCCTTCTCTTCTTGTCCTTGACCTCTCCACCCCGTGCGTCGTAGTAAAACATAGCACTGTCGAGAACAGACTTGATGTGGGTGTAATCCTTTTTGTTAATGTTCTTCGACGAGTCCAAGTAAAGAGCGTGGGAGTATCGAGGGTAGAGGATGATGAGGACGGCGTGCCCGCCGCTGCGCAAATGAAGTACACCTCAAATTAATTAGCCTCCACCGTGCAAATGAATGATTGAAATCGAAGGAAGGATATCCGTGCGGATGACTTACATGGGATGATAAGGCATGAGAATCGCCTCCTTGTCCTTATTGGCGAGCATGAAATTGACGATGTATTCCCTCGCGTATTCACGGTGCTTTGCGCAGACTCCCAAGAAGCCCTCGTGCATGAAGTACGGGTCAGCGACACAGATATGAGGTATCTGCTCAACCCCGATGAGGTAGTTCATGTGCAAGGCATAAAGGCGGACAAACGTAAAATCCAGCTTCTTCACGTGAAACATGTCGAATATGTAATCGAATCGAAGGAAGAACTTCTCCGCGGGGAATGTGTCGACGTACGGCAATTGCGGCGGAACGTTAACCACGTAGAGTGGGTATGCTGGATCTTTCGAGGCGATGAGGCCTTTCTCTATCCGCAGCACATCGTCATGAAGTCTCCTTAGATCGCTGAATCTGGCCCCTAGCGCTGCTTCAGGTAGGATTGGTTGACCGGGGATATGCCATTTTTCCGCACCGGGGATATCTATACGGTCTTGAACTCGAGGCTGCTGAGGCGGCTGGATCATAGAAGCAGCTTTTTTGCCTTTCCTCGGTCTCTTCCTAGACTTCTTTACTACCGGAAGGTCGTCCATAATACGTTCAGCCTCCAGAGACGGCAATTCAGGCACCAACTCCGCTCAAACCCTAAGTAGGCGCCAGTATTGACATACTGTTGAGTGCCATTGTCATCCTCATCCTCATCTATGGCGACGTCACCAGCGACTAATGGAGCCTTTTCCACACCCCCTCCGCTATCACCCAGCACGACAGCCGACGCTAATTGGGTAGGTGAGGTGTTGATGTTCATAGCTAACTGCATGCTCGTGGGTGTGCTCCCGGCCGCCTCCAGACAAAGCAAACTCTTTGGCCACAATAGGACCCACCCATTGCAACAATCACCAAGCCGCCGCGGGGTCTCGTCGTCATCCCCCACTAGTACCAGAGGAGCCAAATTCTCGTGGCCCGGTATGACACTGGCCACGGAAACCTTGAAGACGTCCGGGGGGATCGGCCGACTGTGGAACAATGGTTCCTTCGGCTCAATTATCGTCGCCTTCCCCATGTCCACCTTCTGGTCGCCGATGGTGTACAATATGGTGCACGGGGGTTCGTCGGCCTGCAAAGAAAAGTCTGCAACGTGAGACATCCGAAAGGCAACGAAAACATGAGATTATACATTTATTGAAGGGGGCCGGTGTGACAGATACCGTGAGGGCGTCGAGTCAGCCAAAGGCGAAGCACCGCCGAGCACGTCCGGTGCCAGAGCCGGTGCAGGAGCCGGTGCGGGAGCAGGTGCAGGAGCCGGTGCGGGAGCCGGTGTGGGAGCCGGTGCGGGAGCAGGTGCAGCTGCAGGTGCTGGTCCAACGCTAGTCGAGCTGCTCCCGAAGAAGTCAGCAAGGGGAAAGTGCGCTGCATTTTTTTCTGGATTTTGCCTGCTCCAATTCAAAACGGCCGGAACCAAGGTAGTAGACATATCTACAAGCACCTGTTTTGCGGCAGCTACCGCTGTTGCGACTGTCTCAGATGATTTCTTCTCAACCGCAATCTCAACCTTCTTGTCGATGTTTTCTTCAGTTAACCTTCGTCTTTCCTTTCTCTCCTCCGTGGTCTCACGGTAGTACTTCTTCCACGTGGCGCCGTCTCCGACACCGTGCATGCGTCCATACGACGGTCGAGTCTCCACCGGGAGTCGTTTCAATATGTCCAATGTCCGGTTGAATGGAGTGTCCCACTTGGGCCTCGCCAACACCTCAGACGGCGAGTCGCTTTCGGCCGCAATCCTGTGCTGCTCTCTCTACCAAAGGCACAATGACCGTTTACAAATATGACTAACGTGCAGTCGAATTGATCAGAAACTAAAATTACCAGCAGTCTCATGAACTCCGTCGTGACCGCGTTCGTCTTGAAAACCTTCTTCCTGGGTCCCAACGATGCCCGGCCCTGAGGATGTCACGCTCCTGCGGGACGGTGAACTCCGCCAAGTGGTCTGGGATGCCCAGACTCGCGGCTTCCGCGTCCTCCTTGGCCCATATGGACCTCTTCCCGCCGTAACCACGGCTTCCGAGGTGGTGGCTTCCAATGTTCCTCTGTTGAAGCCCCTTCATGTACTTCGACTTTTTTTTGGCAGCTTCGGCCTTGCAAGCCGCCTTGAATATTTGAAAGTGCTCTGTCGTGATTGTCGGATTATCCTTTACAATCTCAGAGTAGGTTTCCTTTTTGTTGACGATCCGATATTTCACCCTTGATTTCCAGGCGGCCAACGCGTCGCTAAACTTGGTCGCGGCATGTTTGTTTATCTTCTTAATTGCCGGGCCTTATTTGGATCTTTATAATCCTTTTCATTCCGGCCCGGGAACAAGAATATCTGGTGCGGCTTCTTTAGGAGGGAGGGCCTCATATTATCTATCTTGTTTAGTTTCTCATCGTTGATGGTGGCGGTTGTCCGTATGATGCAGCCTATTTGATTGTCGTAGCACGCGCGCGCTTTCGCGGGCGCGTTTGGCTCAAAATTGCCGTCGTCCACCTCCGTGACCACTAGTCTAGTAGTCCTGAGCTTGTTAGGAAGCCGTTGCCTCTTTGTTTTCGGTTCTATACCGGCTCCGCTAGTCTCCGCGCCGGTCTCAGTCTCAACGCCGGTCTTGATGCCGGTCTCAATCTCAGCGCCGGTCTCGATGCCGGTCTTAGTCTCAGCGCCGGTCTCATTCTCAGTGTCGGTCTCGATGTCGGTCTCAGTCTCAGTGACAGGTGGAACCAGCAACATCAACTGTTGATCGTCGGCTTCCCTAAAAAATTCCTCTGCCGCCAGTTACACGTTGTCGCAGTCACCAAAACCCTGTCCTTCATCGTTGCTAGCCATGTTTCCTACGATTAAATCTAGTCAATTAAATCTAGACCTAATAAAATGAATAATGACATAAAAAAGGCCTATGCTTTGCAGGAACGTTGACTCCTTCCCGGTGCAGCAAATCCCGGGCACTCGATATGTCCTAGTTTGTAGCACAAGTCATGCCCAAATTCACGAAAAATTTCGGCATGACTTTTGCTAAAAAGTGGACAAATCGAGAACCTGAAAATTTGCCGGAACGGAAATGAATGAACATTCCGGCAAAACATAGGCCACTCGGCTTCATTCCCTGGAAACAGTGTTCAAATATCCATCTTCGACACCGCAACACATGTCCAAATATACACAAGTAACCACATGTCCAAATTGCACAAGCTAATTCAAAAACTATGTATAGAAGAAAATTCATTTAACTACTAATAGAACAAAATTCAGTTAACTTTAGTGCTCTATAATGATGAAAGGAAAAAAATTCAGTTAACTACTAATTTCATTCATTTAGGTTATTCATTTAAGTTCACCTAATTAACCTACTGTACCACTACTACTAGCAGCACTACTAACCTAATTAACCTAGCAAAACCCTACTGCCCTAACTAAAAAACATCTATGAAAACAAAAACCCTAATTAAACCCTACTGCCCTAACTAACTTTTGCTGTAAACCAAATTTTTTGCTCTAAACTAATTTTTGCTCTAACATCAACTATTTAACACCTTTTGCTCTGAACTAATTTTTTTGCTATCAACTAACTTTTGCTCTACTAATTTTTGCTCTGAAATGCAGAGAGAGAGGAGTGGTGGGGGGCTTACAGAGAAGGGAGAGATGGTGGCGGGGAGGTGCTCGGCGACGGAGGCAGGGGCGGGGAGGGCTGGCTTGGGCAAGGGCAGTGGCGGTCCTAGGCGGGCTCGGGCGGCGGTGAGGTCGAGCGCCGCCGTGGTGAGGTCGAGGGCGGCGACGGTGTGGTCGCGGGCGGCCTCGGGCGGCGGCGGTGAGGCTGAGGGCGGCCTCGGGCGGCGGCGTTGAGGATGAGGGCGGCCTCGGGGGGAGACGGTGAGGTTGCGGGCGTCCACGCCGGCAGGAGACGGCGGCGAAGTGGGGCGACGGCGAATTGGGGAGACGGCGGCGAAGTGGGGTGAGGGATTTGGGGGAGAAGTGGTGGAGGGGGGAGGGAAACCGCTGGTTAAGTGAAACATAACGGTAGCGCATTTTTGAAAACGCGCTATAGCTAAGTTAGCTACAACGCGTTTTCAGAAACGCGCTACTGCTATGCCTTTCTCCTTTTCCCCCTTTTTTCATTTATTTTTCTTTACATTTTATTTTTTTCCTTTCTCCTTTTTCTATTTCTTTCATTTTCATTTACTTCTTTATTTGTTTTTCATTTTATTTTATTTTCGTTAGCAGTAGCGCCTTACACGTAAACGCGCTGCTACAACAATATTAGCGGCAGCGCTGTTTCTAAAAGAGCGCTACTACTATGTGTAGCCTATCGGCTTAGTGGTGGGAATTTTAGTAGTAGCGCTTTTCGGACGGTGCGCGCTACTGCTATATATGTATCTACAATGCGGTTTTTCCGCGCGCGCTACTGCTGTGTAGCAGTAGCGCGCTTTTTTAACAAGCGCTACTACTAAAGTTCTGTGTATAAGGTTTTCCCTAGTAGTGTGGGAGTGAACGCATCCAGACCGGTGAACCCCCTCAACGGCGATGGGTGGCCCGACATCGGGGCCTCCCATCCCTCCTGAGAACTCTCCACCGGACACACCCCTGTGGCGGCCGACACAGCTCGACGCGAGGCCACCAATGACTGCCCGCCCATCGACACAGAGAGCCAAGCCACCCCTCACCCGTAGCTGAGAGAGCTCACCCAAGGACCATCTCGCGCCGCCCGCCGGCCACACCAGCGCTAGAGCACCACCGGAGCGCCAGCCTCTACCACAACACACGCGCCTCCGCGCCCTGGCCAGACCCGTCCTGCACCTCGCCACCCCAAATCAGAGCAGCCGTGCTGCCAGCCGCAACGCCACCTCCCTCGTCGCCGGCCACCCTCAAAGTCGTCCGCCGCAGCCACCACCCGGATCTGGAAAGGAGCACCCAGATCCGCCACCAGCAAGGCCCCCGCACCCTGGAGCCCCACGAGCCGCCATGAGGGAAGGGGATAGCACCACCGGGACGCCAAGACGCGGGTAGGAGGGAGCAGAGCCCGTGGATGGGCCGACGACCGACATTGACGACGCAGAAGGCCACGCCCCGCGACTCACGCCTCCAGCGGGCACGAAGAAGTCGCCCTGCCGCCGTCTTGGTTTCAGTGATGTTATGTTTCGTCGTTAAACACTCAAAACTTTGACTACTTATAGTGTACCATCCATAAGTTAACTTGACTCGGTGAATTTTCTCACACTTAGTAACTGGACAAGTTTAATCACTGATAGCCTGCACATTTGGACTTTTTATGTTTTAAAATTGTTGCCCTGGAAAAAATTGCTTTTGTTTGTCAAACAAACGCCTAGAAAATGGTCAAAGTCCTTTGACCAGACGGTAACAGCATGGAATGACATTTTTATAAGTGCAACTGACGGCAGAGGGATAAATTTGAGCATGCTGCTTCAAAATTAGGGGCAAATCTGAGTAGTGGTTTCGGGTTAAGGACACAAATGTAAAAGTCCATTAATTAATCTATCAAGTTCAAGTCTCTGGACCTGCTATCCAGAGACACGGCAAATTGATGCACGGAATGAGAAAGGATGATTCAGATAGACTCCCTCCGTTTGGAAGAACTAAAACTACGCCACTTGTTTCTGAATGGAGGCACACGAACAAGATAAGAGAATGCATGAAATGGGACTGGATAAATTCAAATATAGAAACAAAAATGGTGCACCTTATTTTCTCCATGGGCTGCATTTATTTCACGACTCGAAAAGAAGCCATAGGTAGGACAGACATAGATAACCTGCAGGACTACCATATTAATAGTGCAATTTGTACTGCAGAGACAATGACAGAAGGCGGTAAAGAAACAGCCATTCAGTCTCCGCCAGTAACAAATTCAGTGTGCAAGCGCAGTGACACCGGAAGACAGTAGACGTAAACAGAAAACTACTTGCTAAAGCGATGAAACGGAGCTCACTGACCAATATGTAAACCTACAGTACAGTTTTCACAAACAGCAAAACAGCAGGAGCAGAGGCATGGATGGATCACGCTAAGCATCCCAAGCAGACATGCTCAAGCTGGTACCCTTTTAGCGAACATTATTCTTAAACGGATGCAATGATTCTCGCTACATGCAGCGTACCCTCATTTCCGGATTGTGCACCAGCTTGAGCTTTTCTAGCCATGGTGAAAGCTGGAGGAAGCGGAGCGCGGCGTAGAGGTCCGCCGTCACTGGGCTTTAGTGGGCCTTTCCTCTTTTTTTAACGGCACTGACTCTCTCTACTCCTTAACGGCCATGAGGTAATATATTCAGATTGCCTAAAAAAAGGTAATATATTCAGAGATAAAGATGGTGAAAATCACACTTTGGCGAAAATCAACATGATATTTCCCAGGGCTAACCACACCTTCCACGAAAAATATTACGGCGGTGATCTACACTTTCCGACAAGAATGAACTGTGATTAATGATGTTTGAACAAGTTTCAAAAGCCAAAGGGTGTGAAGAGCGATGAGGAGAAAAATGACACGCGTTCATGTCCTCTACTACCACCAGTAGAAAAATGGTCAAATGTTTAGCTCATTAGTACCGGTTTGAATTTGAGCCGGCACTAATGTGACCATTAGTGCCAGTTCCAACGGCTAGGCGGGCCAATCTCATTAGTACCGGTTCGTGCCGAACTTTTAGCACCGGTTCGTGCCACGAGCCGGTACTAAAGAGAATGGTGGCAGGATGTTGTCAGTCTGGGGCCGCTCGAGCACCTTTAGTACCGGTTCGTGCGTCGAACCGGTACTAAAGGTCGTCTTATATAAACCCTCCATCCACCTGCGCTCTGTTCTTCCCCCTTTACCCTCTCCTCTCTGTTCTTCCCTTCTTCCTCTCGAGCTCATCACAAATTTTGCCCAAATTTTGTCAAGATTTGAAGGCCCCCATCCATTCAAATGATCACAAAGGTTAGCAACTTTCTCCTTTCATCTCTCATTGCTAGATTAGCTCTTGCAATGGTTTATATAGTGATTAATTTGTGGGTTTTAGTAATTTGGGAGGAATTATATGTGGTAGTATTTCATTTATATGCATTTTGACGTCAAAATAACACTTAGTTTGCATATGTAGGTGTGGTTTACTTAGTGCCTTCTAAATCTCCGTCGTAACCACCGTCGATCGCCCGCACCATCCCGTCGCCGGCACCACCTTGTGGTGAGCCTCTTGTTCTTATCTTTTCTATATAAAAAATTCATGTTTGTGTGATTTGGATATATAGTTACTCGTATAATTATCTTACCCGTACGTTATTTGTTATGCATAGTGCTATGGTTTTGATATCCGTCCCCGTCAGCCCTCGTCCGTGTTATGATTCGGATGTGGTATATTCTCTTTTAAAACTATTTCTTGCATTTCGTGTTTATGACAAATTATGCACATCAAGTTGACATAGATATTTTTATCTATGTGATATGTGAACAGGAAATTCCAACCGACCCTATTGTCGAGAGGTTAAATTTAGTTGAAAGAGAAAATGAGTATTTGAAAGAAAAATTGAAAATAATTGAGGGGGAGAAGATGAAATTGGAGTTGCATGTTGCCGATGTCGTCAATGATCACAAGATCAAGATGGAGAAAATGCGCTTGAAGATTAGAAAGATTAGAAAATATGCCATTGATAGTGAGGCTTGGTATCATTATGCTGTTGGATCAATTGTTACCTTCGTTGCGATCTTGATCGCATTTGTTGTTGCATTTAAATGCTTTAGCTAGAGAGTTATTTGTTTGTTGCATTTAAGTGTTGTATGAAATTTATTTATGAACTTTATGTATGAACTTGTATTAATTTGGTCTTTTCGGTGTTGTGTAATAAAGATGAGAAGACAATGGATGTACGATGACCGATGCTCTCCAGAGTTCATTAATGGCGTGCATACTTTTCTGCTTGCGGCTGAGGCAAACAAGCGGGCGGATGGTTTTATGCCTTGTCCATGTGCTGGCTGTAAGAATGATCACAATTACTCTAACTCAAGAACCATTCGCATCCACCTGTTTGAGTCCGGTTTCATGCCACACTATAATGTTTGGACCAAGCACGGAGAAAGAGGGGTTATGATGGAAGACAATGAAGAAGAAGAGGACGACGACAGCTATCCTGGCCATGGGTTCCCTGAATACGATGATACAACAATGGGGTAAGAAGCTGAGCCGGCAATGGGGGAAGAAGCTGAGCCAGCATTGCGGGAGGAAGCTGAAGAAGAGGCATCAGATGAGCCCGCTGATGATCTCGGTCGAGCCATTGCCGATGCAAAGAGAAACCGTGCAAGTGAAAAGGAGAAGAAGAAGTTGCAGCGCATGTTAGAGGATCACAAGAAATTATTGTACACGAATTGCGAAGCTGACAAGAAAAAGTTGGGCACCACACTGGAATTGCTGTAATGGAAGGCAGACAATGGTGTATCTGACAAGGGATTTGGAAAGTTGCTGGTAATGATAAAGAATATGCTTCCAAAGGACAACGAATTGCCCGAGAGTACGTACGAAGCAAAGAAGGCTGTCTGCCCTCTAGGGTTAGAGGTGCAGAAGATACATGCATGCTCTAATGACTGCATCCTCTACCGCGGTGAGTACGATGATTTGAACACATGCCCGGTATGCGGTGCATTGCGCTATAAGATCAGCCGCGATGACCCTGGTGATGTCGAGGGCGAGCACCCCAGGAAAAAGATTCCTGCCAAGGTGATGTGGGCATGCTCCTATAATACCACGGTTGAAACGTTTCTTCCAAAACAAAGAGCATGCCAAGGCGATGCAATGGCACAGAGAAGACCGTAAGAAAGAAGGAAAGTTGAGAGTACCCGCTGACGGGTCGCAGTGGAGAAAAATCAAGAGAAAGTACAGGGAGGAGTTTGCAGGTGACGCAAGGAACGTATGGTTTGGTCTAAGCACAGATGGCATTAATCCTTTTGGGGAGCAAAGCAGCAATCATAGCACATGGCATGTGACTCTATGTATGTATAACCTTCCTCCTTGGTTGTGCATGAAGCGGAAGTTCATTGTGATGCCAGTGCTCATCCAAGGCCCTAAGCAACCCGGCAACGACATTGATGTGTACCTAAGGCCATTAGTTGAAGAACTCTTACAGCTGTGCAATGGAACAGGTGTACGTGCGTGGGATGAGCACGGACAGGAAGAATTTGACCTAAAGGCGTTGCTGTTCGTGACCATCAATGATTGGCCTGCTCTCAGTAACCTTTCAAGACAGACAAACAAGGGATACCGCACATGCACGCATGATAACCCACAAGTATAGGGGATCAATTGTAGCCTCTTTCGATAAGAAAGAGTGTCGAACCCAACGAGGAGCTAAAGGTAGAACAAATATTCCCCTAAGTTCTGTCAACCACCGATACAACTCTACTCACGCTTAACGTTCGCTTTACCTAGAACAAGTATGAAACTAGAAGTATTTTGTAGGTGTTGTTGGATATATTTGCAAGAATATCAAGAGCACGTAAATATAAAGGAGGGGCTGTTTAGATAAAGAAGTAATAAAGTTAGTATAGCGAGTGTGGAAAAGTGCTGGTAGAAGTTGCGAAATTGTCCCTAAGCAATTGACTACTTTACTAAGCTGATAGCAAGTTTTATGTGGGAGAGGCCACTTCTAGCATGTCATCCCTGACTTGGAATTCTATGCACTTATGATTGGAACCATTAGCAAGCATCCGCAACTACTAACGTTCATTAAGGTAAAACCCAACCATAGCATTAAGATACATTGGTCCCCCTTCAATCCCGTATGCATCAATTTCTATGCTAGGTTGAAGCTTCTGTCACTCTTGCTCTCCAATACATAGTCCTATCAACATACAACTAACCCTATGGTGTGATCCACGCGCGCGCTCATATGATGGGCACCAAAGGACAACAACATAACCACAAGCAAATTAAACCAATCATAGCAATTCACCAATTACCGATAGGACAACGAAAATCTACTCAGACATCATAGGATGGCAACACATCATTGGATAATAATATGAAGCATAAAGCACCATGTTCAAGTAGAGGGTACAACGGGTTGCGGGAGAGTGGACCGCTGTACATAGATGGGGGAAGGTGATGGAGATGTTGGTGAAGATGGCGGAGGTGTTGGTGTAGATTGCGGTGATGATGATGGCCCCGGCGGCGTTCCGGCGCCACCGGGAGAGAGGGGGAGAGAGCCCCCCTTCTTCTTCTTCTTCCTTGACCTTCTCCCTAGATGGGAGAAGGGTTTCCCCTCTAGTCCTTGGCTTCCATGGCATGGGAGGGGTGAGAGCCCCTCCGGGATTGGATCTGTCTCTCTGTCTCTCTCTGTTTCTGCGCTCCTGATTCTACCCTTTCACCGTTTCTAAAATTCCCGGAGATCCGTAACTCCGATTGGGCTGAAATTTGGACACGATTTCTATCCGGATATTGGCTTTCTTGCGGCGAAAGAAGGGCACCAACCGCCTTACGGAGTGGCCACGAGGGCCCAGGGCGCGCCTGACCCCCTGGGGTGCGCCCCTCACCCTCGTGGGCCCCTCGGGCATCGTCTCACGTTGATTTCACTTCCCAAAATTCACATATATTCCAAAAAAATCTCCGTCAGTTTTTATCCCGTTTGGACTCCGTTTGATATGGATTTTTTGCGAAACAAAAAACATGCAACAAACAAGAACTGACACTGGGCACTGGATCAATATGTTAGTCCCAAAAATAGTATAAAAAGTTGCCAAAAGTATATAAAAGTTGTAGAATATTGGCATGGAACAATCAAAAATTATAGATACGACGGAGACGTATCAGCATCCCCAAGCTTAATTCCTGCTCGTCCTCGAGTAGGTAAATGATAAAAAAAGATAATTTTTGATGCGGAATGCTACCTAGCATAATCTTGATCATGTAATCTAATCATGGCATGAATATTAAGACATGAGTGATTCAAAGCAATAGTCTATCATTTGACATTAAGACAATAATACTTTAAGCATAATAATAAAGCAATCATGTCTTTTCAAAATAACATGGCCAAAGAAAGTTATCCCTACAAAATCATATAGTCTGGCTATGCTCCATCTTCACCACACAAAATATTCAAATCATGCACAACCACGATGACAAGCCAAGCAATTGTTTCATACTTTTGATGTTCTCAAACCTTTTCAACTTTCACTCAACACATGAGCGTGAGCCATGGATATAGTACTATAGGTGGAATAGAATATGATGATGGAGATTGTGTGGAGAAGACAAAAAAGGGAGAAATTCTCACGTCGACGTGGCTAATCAACGGGCTATTGAGATGCCCATCAATTGATGTCAATGCGAGGAGTAGGGATTGCCATGCAATAGATGCACTAGAGCTATAAGTGTATGAAAGCTCAAACTGAAACTAAGTCGGTGTGCATCCAACTTGCTTGCTCATGAAGACCTAGGGCATTCGAGGAAGCCCATCGTTGGAATATACAAGCCAAGTTCTATAATGAAAATTCCCACTAGTATATGAAAGTGATAACTCAAGAGACTCTCTATATGAAGAACATGGTGCTACTCTGAAGCACGAGTGTGGTAAAAGGATAGTAACATTGTCCCTTCTCTTTTTTTATTTTTTATTTTTCTTTTCTTTTTTGCAGGCTTCTTTGGTCTCTATCTCTTTTTTTGGGGCTTCTTTGGCCACTTTTATTTTGATCATGGGACAATGTTCTAATAATGATGATCATCACACTTTTATTTACTTACAACTCAGTATTACAACTCGATACTAGAACAAAGATATGACTCTATATGAATGCCTCCGGCGGTGTACCGGGATGTGCCATGATCTAGCATAGCAATGACATCAAAAAAATGGACAAGCCATGAAAACATCATGCTAGCTATCTTACGATCATGCAAAGCAATATGACAATAAATGCTCAAGTCATGTATATGATGATGATGGAAGTTGCATGGCAATATATCTCGGAATGGCTACGGAAATGACATGATAGGTAGGTATGGTGGCTGTTTTGAGGAAGATATAAGGATGCTTATGTGTGATAGAGCGTATCGTATCACGGGGTTTGGATGCACCGGCGAAGTTTGCACCAACTCTCGAGGTGAGAAAGGGCAATGCACGGTACCAAAGAGGCTAGCCATGATGGAAGGGTGAGAGTGCGTATAATCCATGGACTCAACATTAGTCATAAAGAACTCACATACTTATTGCAAAAATCTATTAGTCATCGAAACAAAGTACTACGCACATGCTCCTAGTGGGATAGATTGGTAGGAAAAGACCATCGCTCGTCCCCGACCGCCACTCATAAGGAAGAAAATCAACAAATACCTCATGCTCCAACTTCGTTACATAACGGTTCACCATACATGCATGCTACGGGAATCACAAACTCCAACACAAGTATTCCTCAAATTCACAACTACTCACTAGCATGACTCTAATATCACCATCTTTATATCGCAAAACTATTGCAAGGAATCAAACATATCATATTCAGTGATCTACAAGTTTTATGTCGGATTTTATGACTAACCATGTGAATGACCAGTTCCTGTCATCTCTCTAAATAGATATAAGTGAAGCAAGAGAGTTTAATTCTACAAAAAGATATGCCCACGCTCTAACAAATATAAGTGAAGCAAAAGAGCATTCTACAAATGGCGGTTTTCTATGTGAAGAGAAACAAGCAATCCAAACTTCAAATGATATAAGTGAAGCACATGAAGCATTCTATAAAGCCATACTCAAAAGATATAAGTGAAGTGCAAAGAGAATTCTATATATCAACCAAGGACTATCTTATACCAGCATGGTGCATCAAAGAAAAGTGAAAACTAAATGCAAAATACGCTCCAAGATTTGCACATATCACATGAACGAAACGAAACCGAAAACATACCGATACTTGTTGAAGAAAGATGGGATGCCTTCCGGGGCATCCCCAAGCTTAGACGCTTGAGTCTACTTAAATATTTACTTGGGGTGCCTTGGGCATACCCAAGCTTGAGCTCTTGACTCTCCTCCTGCTCCTCACACCGAGACATCCTCGATCTTCGAACACTTCATCCACACAAAACTCAACAGACAGTTCGGTAAGATCCGTTAGTATAATAAAGCAAATCACTACTCTAAGTACTGTTGCAAGCCAATTCATATTTTGTTTTTGCATTGTAGCTACTGTAATATAACTTTTCCATGGCTTAATCCACTGATAGAAATTGATAGTTTCATCTAAACAAGCAAACTATGCATCAAAAACAGAATCTGTCTTAAACAGGACAATCTGTAGTAATCTGAACATTCACCATACTTCTGGTTCTCCAAAAATTCTGAAAGAATTAGGAAAAATAAACAATTTGTATAGCAAGACAGTGCAAAAAGTTTCAGAACCATTTGACATTCCAATACAAAATGTAAAATCCTGCACTACAGCCAAATTTCTGTTTTGCACCGCACAAACCAACAAGCAATGTAAACATCCTAAAGGCTACTCTTGGCACATTATTTTTATAATACAATGGAATTGTACAAGGGGATAATTATTTTTGTTGAAAAGTTTATGTAATCAAGATTCACAAAGTTTCCGTGAGCATGAACAAAGTTCAAGGAGCTCCCCCACTTCAACAATGCTTGTCTCTCTCACTTTCACTTTCCTTTTTGAAAAGTTTTGGATTCCCCTCTTTATTTTTTTGTTTTTAAACTATATAAAAGCACTCAAAAGAAATAAATGACTCTCTAAAACTTCCGGGTTATCTCCCTGGCAGCGCTTTCGTTAAAGCCATTAAGCTAGGCATATAGTGCTCAAGTAATGGATCCACCTGGATCCCAAGGTATATCAAAGCCAATTTTAATTAACAATGATTTGTAATTTAGTAGTGAGCACAAAGTAACATATATCATGCAACAACGAAGTCTAACTCTCTTCCTATGCATCAGCATGTCATAAAAGAACAATTCATGCACACATAGTAAAGGCCAATGCATAGTATAAATAGTTTCTTGCAATTTTATCGTGTTGGAAACATAGAGAGGCGGAGATGTAGTTCCTCTCTCCTAATAATTGCAAGTAGGAGCAGCAATCACATGCATATTATATTCATCAAAATCATCATGTGCAACGGTAAAAGGCAACCCATCAATATAATCCTTAATAAGTGCAAACTTCTCCGATATAGTGTAGTTTGGAGAATTCAAAAAGATAATAGGACTATCATGCGTGGGTGTAATAGCAGAAATTTCATGTTTAACATAAGGAACTATAGCAAGTTCATCTCCATAAGCATAATTCTTATTGGCATCTTGGCCACAAGCATAGCAAGCATCATCAAAAAGGGATATTTCAAAAGAATCAACGGGATCATAGCAATCATCCTTCGGTAAGCACGAAGGGAAATTAAACAATGTATGAGTTGAAGAGTTAATCTCATTAGAAGGTGGGCACGGGTAGCTAATCCGTTCTTCCTCCTTTTGTTCTTCGCTCTCCTCATCATCTTTTTCATCCAATGAGCCCACAGTTTCATCAATTCCTTCTTCCATAGACTCGTGCAAAATATTAGTCTCTTCTTGGACAGCGGAGGAGTCCTCAATATATGGTTTAACATAGGCATTAAAAGCATAATTATCATAACAATATTGAAGTATGGAAAAAATTTCAGATTTGTAAAGAGTAGCATCATACCTTCCAATCAAAGAAGCAATTTCATAAGCACCCTTAAAAGCAACAAATTCTTCAATTTGTTGAACATCATAGTAATTATAAACATCCTTGGCATACGAAGATACGATTCAATTATGACTAAACTCACATTGGTAGGGAAGGTGTTTCTTAGGGTCTTCATAACAACAAGTAAAATCATATATTTCACATAATTCCAAGCATAGCATCGCGAACGATGAATTTGATCCAGTAAAAGTTTCCCCTTTTGAGATAAGCGGTGTCGCACATAACAAGCATGCTCATCTAAAGATTTGCCCTCAACTAAGCTAGTTGGGGTTTCAACACGAGAACATAGGGATCGAAGATGATCCAAGTAAAAAGCTTCAGGAGTGTGATAGATTTTGAGTGGTTCTTCAACCATTGGTGTAGTAGGTACAACTATTTTTTTGGTATTTTGCGTTTCCTACCCATAACTAAAGGTAGAAAACAAGAGCACAAAATAAAAACTACTTAGTGATAAAGCAAACAAGCACACACGAGAATATTCACCCCACGCTATAACTCCCCGGCAACGGCGCCAGAAAAAGGTCTTGATAGCCCACAAGTATAGGGGATGAATTGTAGCCTCTTTCGATAAGTAAGAGTATCGAACCCAACGAGGAGCTAAAGGTAGAACAAATATTCCCTCAAGTTCTATCGACCACCGATACAACTCTACACACGCTTAACGTTCGCTTTACCTAGAACAAGTATGAAACTAGAAGTACTTTGTAGGTGTTGTTGGATAGATTTTTAAGAATATAAAGAGCACGTAAATAAAAAGTAGGGGCTGTTTAGATAAAGAAGCAATACGTTAGTATAGCGAGTGTGGAAAAGTGGTGGTAGGAGTTGCGAAATTGTCCCTAAGAAATTGACTACTTTACTAAACCGATGGCAAGTTTTATGTGGGAGAGGCCACTGCTAGCATGTCATCCCTGACTTGGCATTCTATGCACTTATGATTGGAACTATTAGCAAGCATCCGCAACTACTAACGTTCATTAAGGTAAAACCCAACCATAGCATTAAGATATATTGGTCCCCCTTCAACCCCGTATGCATCAATTTCTATGCTAGGTTGAAGCTTCTGTCACGCTTGCCCTCCAATACATAGTCCTATCAACATACAACTAACCCTATGGTCTGATCCATGCACGTGCTCATATGATGGGCACCAAAGGACAGCAACATAACCACAAGCAAATTAAACCAATCATAGCAATTCACCAATTACCGATAGGACAACGAAAATCTACTCAGACATCATAGGATGGCAACACATCATTGGATAACAATATGAAGCATAAAGCACCATGTTCAAGTAGAGGGTACAGCGGGTTGCGGCAGAGTGGACCGCTGTAGATAGATGGGGGAAGGTGATGGAGTTGTTGGTGAAGATGGCGGAGGTGTTGGTGTAGATTGCGGTGATGATGATGGCTCCGGCGGCATTCCGGCGCCACCGGGAGAGAGGGGGAGAGAGCCCCCCTTCTTCTTCTTCTTCCTTGACCTTCTCCCTAGATGGGAGAAGGGTTTCCCCTATAGTCCTTGGCTTCCATGGCATGGGAGCGGCGAGCGCCCCAGGGCATATGTCTCTCTGTCTCTCTTTGTTTCTGCGCTCCTGATTCTGCCCTTTCACCGTTTCTTAAATTCCCGGATATCAGTAACTCCGATTGGGCTGAAATTTGGACACGATTTCTATCCGGATATTGGCTTTCTTGCAGCGAAAGAAGGGCACCAACCGCCTTACGGAGTGCCACGAGGGCCCAGGGCACGCCTGACCCCCTGGGGCGCCCCCCTCACCCTCGTGGGCCCCTCGGGCATCGTCTCGCGTTGATTCCACTTCCCAAAATTCACATATATTCCAAAAAAATCTCCGTCAGTTTTTATCTCGTTTGGACTCCGTTTGATATGGATTTTCTGCGAAACAAAAAACATGCAACAAACAGGAACTGGCACTGGGCACTAGATCAATATGTTAGTCCCAAAAATAGTATAAAAAGTTGCCAAAAGTATATAAAATTTGTAGAATATTGGCATGGAACAATCAAAAATTATAGATATGACGGAGACGTATCAACGCACTGTTTGGATGATACCGACAATATATATTTGGATAATTGTAGGAAGAAAGTGTACCTGGGACATCGTCGATTTCTTCCGAGCAGGCATCCCGTAAGAAAGAAAGGCAAGCTTTTCAAAGGTGAGGCGGATCACCGGAGGAAGCCTCGCCACCGTACTGGTGCTGATGTACATGATATGGTCAAGGATTTGAAGGTAGTCTTTGGAAAGAGTCCTGGCAGACAACCTATTCCGAATGACGCTGACGGACGCGCACCCATGTGAAAGAAGAAATCTATATTTTGGGACCTACCCTATTGGAAAGACCTAGAGGTCAGCTCCGCAATCGACGTGATGCACGTGACGAAGAATCTTTGCGAGACCCTGCTTGGCTTCTTGGGCGTGTATGGGAAGACAAAAGATACACCAGAGGCACGGGAGGACCAGCAACGTATGCACGGAAAAGATGGCATACATCAGGGTCATGCTAGCTACGCTCTTTCCAAAGAAGAGAAGGAAATCTTCTTTGAATGCCTGCTCAGTATTAAGGTACCGTTTGGCTTCTCGTCGAATATAAAGGGAATAATAAATATGGCAGAGAAAAAGTTCCAGAACCTAAAGTCTCATGACTGCCACGTGATTATGATGCAACTGCTCCCGGTTGCATTGAGGGGGCTTCAACCGGAAAACGTTCGATTAGCCATTGTGAAGCTATGTGCATTCCTCAATGCAATCTCTCAGAAGGTAATCGATACAGAAATCATAACAAGGTTAGAGAATGATTTGGTGCAATGTCTTGTCAGTTTGGAGTTGGTGTTCCCACCATCCTTCTTCAACATCATGACGCACGTCCTAGTTCACCTATGCGAAGAGATTAACGTTTTGGGTCCCGTATTTCTACACAATATTTTCCCCTTTGAGAGGTTCATGGGAGTCTTAAAGAAATATGTTCATAACCGTGCTAGGCTAGAAGGAAGCATCTCCAAGGGCCATGAAAATGAGGAGGTCATTGAGTTTTGTATTGACTTTATTCCTGACCTTAAGCCGATTGGTGTTCCCGAATCACGGCATAAGGGCAGACTGGATGGAAAAGGCACGCTAGGAGGGGATCAAATAATATGTACGGACGGACATTCTCTCACTCAAGCACACTACACAGTTCTACAGAATTCCGCCTTGGTGGCTCCGTATATGGACAAACTCAAGAGTTTTCTACGCTCCAAACACCCGGAGCAGTCTGACGACTAGATTACACGTGAACAAACGGGGACTTTCGCCGGCTGGTTGCAGACACGTGCCATGCATGATGCCGCTATTGAAGATGACCTATACTTGCTGTCCCAGTTACCATCTTCGAATATAATGACTTTCATGGGATATGAGATAAATGGGAATACATTTTACACGATCGCCCAAGATAAGAAGAGCACCAACCAAAAAAGTGGTATCCGCTTTGATGCAGCAATGAAGACGAGAAAGGAAACATATTATGGTTACATAGAGGACATATGGGAACTTGACTATGGACGTGGTTTGAAGGTCCCTTTGTTTCGGTGTAAATGGGTCAATATGACACGAGGCGGGGTAACGGAAGACCCGCAGTACGGAATGACAACAGTGGATCTCAACAATCTTGCGTATGCAGACGAACCATTCGTCCTAGCCAATGATGTGGAACAGGTTTTCTATGTGAAGGACATGTCTACCAAGCCGAGAAAAAGAAAAGATAAGGAAGCGAATGCATCATACGAGGAGCCAAAGCGCCACATAGTTCTTTCTGGGAAGAGAAACATCGTGGGAGTGGATGCAAGAAAGATATGTCAGAAGATTATGAAAGTTTGATGAAATTGCTCCATTCACAGTGAATATTGACCCGAGCATCCAGTTAAATGACGAAGATTTTCCATGGTTACGGGCAAAGGGACACACGCGAAGGAAAAGTTTCACACCCAAAGATCTGGGATGTGATCGGCTTCACTGTCATCACTTTCTTCTGTGTTTCACACCCAGGAGGGAATCTCTATAATAGTTTGGGTACTTATGTGTTTTGGCATTTGAAACGCGAAGAAATTTTATGTGCAAACAAATTCTTTCATGCATTTACTGATTTTTTCAGCTAAATGACCCTGAAATTGAAAAACACTTCAAATGAACTCCGAAAAGGTTGAAAGTTGGCATGGTATCATAATTTCACGCACATAGCATGTGCAAAAAAGTAGAGAGGGTTACGGCAAAAACTGGATGCACTTCGTGTACAAAATGGACAATCTCTTTCGAAGTATCGGGGTTTCGGACAAAAACTCATCTGTTACAAAGGCATTTCATTTTTTAAATAACCTAAGTTTTACCAAATTGGATATAATGATAAAACACACTAATATTAAACATAAGAAAAAAGAATCACTGAAAAATCTATTTTTAAAGTTAAGTTATTCGCAAACTAGTGATTCACACAAATTTCAAATAATTCAAAATTTAAACTATTCAAATTTGAAAACTATCGGCACTAACAGAAAGTTTGTAATTTTTTGTACCTAAAGCAAAAATATTCACAAAGAAACTCTAAATACAGCAAAAACAACTAAAAAATAAATAAAGCAGAAAAAGAAAAAGAAGAAAAAACTAAATGAAAAAAGCCCACCTACTGGGCCACAGCGGCCTGCATACGACTAGAAACCCAAATTCTAGTTGGGCCAGGATGCAGGCCCGCTAGCCCAGTAGGCCTAACAAGGCATCGCAGCAGAGGTAGGCCCATAAGGCCTGCTTTAGAGAGGAGCTCGAGACAGAAGGTGCGGCGGGGCTTATAAGTAGGTGCGAGCCCCCCTGGGCTAGCGAGGTGGAACTAAACTTCTACGCCCCTCGCCTGGCAGCGCACCACCTTTAGTACCGGGTCGTGGCTCCAACCGGTACTAAAGGAGGGTCTTTAGTACCGGTTGGAGCCACGACCCGGTACTAAAGGGGTGCCATTCCCGTCGCTTGGCCTGGCCAAAAATAGGCCTTTAGTACCGGTTGGTGGCACCAACCGGGACTAAAGGTCCCTTCTATATAAACAACACTTGAAAAAATTTCATTCTCCCTCTGTTTCCCCATCGAAGCACCGCCTGCCCCGATCGATCGACGCCGTCGCCGCCCCGTCCCGCGCCGTCCCCGTCACCGCCCCCTTCGCGTGTCGTTGCCGTCGCCACCCCCGTCCCCGTCGCCGCCCTCGTCTCCGTTGCCGCCCCCGGCCCGTCCCCGTCGCGTCGTCCCCGCGTCGCCACCCCCGCCACGCCCCGGCACGTCGCCACCCCCCGTCGCCTCCCCCGACCGTTGCCTCGCCGTCGCCGTCGCCCCGCTGTGAGCTCTCCCCCTCTACCCCCTCTCCCTCGCCCCCGGCCACCATGGGCGCCGCCCCTCCCCGAGCCCATACACACACACAAGCATGATGAACACACACACACACACACACACACACATTTCCTTAAGTTAATTGGTATATATGTATTTTTGTATGTTTAATTAGTTTAGATGTTTTAGATTATTATTTTTTCACTAGTATATATGTATGAATGCATGTTAGATGGATATAATTAGTGTTTAACTAGTATGGAATTTTTTATATATTGTTGTTTTTCTGTTTTTTAATGGATGTATAGAACTTGCTTTTTCTATTTTTAGTGTTAGATGCTTAATTAGTATGAAATTGCATATAGAATTTTGACATATGCAATGATAGAATTTTTTAAATTTGTGTATATAAGAAATCACAATCCAATAATTTAAAAAATGTTACATTTGCATATAGTATTTGTTTTCGATGATGCCCGGCCCGCATCCTCGCCGTCGACCCGTTCGCGACGACCCCGACGGAGGTGGTGCGTCGCCGTGTCAGGGAGGAGGACGAGCACGTCCGTCGCTACATGGCTGCTATGGACGTCAGGTTCTCCAATACCTGGCAGGTTCTTTGGGGAGATGACTGGAGCTATGATCCTGTGATGGTTCCTTCTCTTTGGGTGTCCACCGCCCGCGCCTCAGGAACCACGAGTGGCCTAGATTCTTCTGTAGTATTCGATCTTTATTAGCTAGCTAGCTAGTGATGTATCCGATATATAATATTCGAGACGATGTATTCGAGATTATATATATTATTCAAGACGATGTATTCGAGATTATGTACTATGATTCAGTTTTTACTTATTGATTGCATGCATGCATTGTAATTTGAATACTAAATTGTTTTATATTTCTTCTGGATTAGTTAAATAAAAGCTATGGCAGACAATACCGGCAGAGAGGGAGAAGAGGCCCTATTCGAGAGCATACGCTCCCCTCGCGGGCCAGATGATCAGAATGAAGAAGATGACGGCTCCCACTATCTGAACAATACCGGGGAGGGTGATGATATGATATTCGGTCGCGACGACCGAATTGATGAAGTCATGAACTATGATTATGATGACGCCGAAAATGTTGATCTTGAAATAACAGAGACTGGCGAGGTATATTTATATAAGCAGGCATCTGGTGATCATCACATGTTTTTAATGATTTGAAGATATATTAATGAATCGATCTTTCTTCTTTCTGCCCTCCGGATCGAGCAAATCTTCTACAGGCAGCAGGACAGTGCGAGGCCCGGGCAAAAAGTTGAAGGAGGGCGTAAAGTACAACATCGATGCCATCAAAACTAATGGCGAACCTAGCGCGCCTACGAACATTGCGAACAAGTTCATTCGTCAGTGCGGAGTTCTTGTGAGGGACCAACTCCCGATCTCCATTCAAGAATGGAAAGAGCCAACAAAGAAACGTCCAGATCATACTTGGGTCGATGGTAGAGCAAAATCAATGCTTTGGGTATCTCTCATGGAACATTTCACCATACCAGATCATTTCACTGATGCAGATGTGCAGAAAGTCAAGGACGCTGCTCTTAGGAAGATGGCAATTGCATTCAACACCCACAAGAAAACTATATGGACCAAGTACGTCGAAGGAGGAAAGAAGACTCCAGAATTCAAGGGAACACTGGAGAAGCAAAGAGAACACTGGCCCACTTTCGTGAAATTCAAGGAATCAGAATTATCTAAGAAATGGCCGAGAAAAAACAAGGCCAATGCCACAAAAAAGGAGCAGTTCCATAGGCTGGGGCCAGGTGGCTATGCCACTAGTAGAAAAACGGCCAAATCTTCAGCTCATTAGTCCCGGTTTGAATTTGAGCCGGCACTAATGGGACCATTAGTGCCGGTTCCAACGGCTAGGCGGCCACTCTCATTAGTACCGGTTCATGGCAAACTTTTAGCACCGGTTCGTGCCACGAGCCGGTACTAAAGAAAGTGGTGGCAGGATGTTGTCAGTCTGGGGCCCCTCCAGCACCTTTAGTACCGGTTCGTGCCTCAAACCGGTACTAAAGGTCGTCCTATATAAACCCTTCGTCCACCCGCGCTCTGTTCTTCCCCTTTCCCCTCTCCTCTCTGTTCTTCCCTTCTTCCTCTCGAGCTCATCACAAATTTTGCTGAAATTTTGTCAAGATTTGAAGGCCCCCATCCATTCAAATGATCACAAAGGTTAGCAACTTTGTCCTTTCATCTCTAATTGCTAGATTAGCTCTTGCAATGGTTTATATAGTGATTAATTTGTGTGTTTTAGTAATTTGGGAGGAATTATATATATGTGGTAGTATTTGATTTATATGCAAATTGAGGTCAAAATAACACTTAGTTTACATATGTAGGTGTGGTTTACTTAGTGCCTTCTAAATCTCCGTCGTAACCACCGTCGATTGCCCGCACCGTCCCATCGCCAGCACCACCTTGTGGTGAGCCTCTTGTTCTTATCTTTTTTATATAAAAAATTCATGTTTGTGTGATTTGGATATATAGTTACTCATATAATTATCTTACCCGTACGTTGTTTGTTATACATAGTGCCATGGTTTCGATATCCGTCCCCGTCGGCCCTCGTTCGTGTTATGATTCGGATGTTGTATATTCTCTTTTAGAACTATTTGTTGCATTTCGTGTTTATGACAAATTATGCCCATCAAGTTGACATAGATATTTTTATCTAGGAGGTATGTGAACCGGAAATTCCAACCGACCCTATTGTCGAGAGGTTAAATTTAGTTGAAAGAGAAAACGAGTATTTGAAAGAAAAAATGAAAAGAATTGAGGGGGAGAAGATGGAATTGGAGTTGCATGTTGCCGATGTCGTCGATGATCACAAGATCAAGATGGAGAAAATGCGCTTGAAGATTAGAAAGATTAGAAAATATGTCATTGATAGTGAGGCTTGGTATCATTATGCTGTTGGATCAATTGTTACCTTAGTTGCAATCTTGATCGCATTTGTTGTTGCATTTAAATGCTTTAGCTAGAGAGTTATTTGTTTGTTGCATTTAATTGTTGTATGAACTTTATGTATGCACTTGTATTAATTTGGTCTTTTCGATATTGTGTAATGAAGATGAGCCGACAATGGATGTACGATGACCGCTGCTGTCCCGAGTTCATTAATGGCGTGCATACTTTTCTGCTTGAGGCTGAGGCAAACAAGCGGGCGGATGGTTTTATGCCTTGTCCATGTGCTGGCTGTAAGAATGATCACAATTACTCTAACTCAAGAACCATTCACATCCACCTGTTTGAGTCCGGTTTCATGCCCCACTATAATGTTTGGACCAGGCACAGAGAAAGAGGGGTTATGATGGAAGACAATGAAGAAGAAGAAGACGACGACAGCTATCCTGGCCATGGGTTCCCTTAATATGATGATACAACAATGGGGGAAGAAGCTGAGCCGGCAATGCGGGAAGAAGCTGAAGAAGAGGCATCAGATGAGCCCGTTGATGATCTAGGTCGGGCCATTGCCGATGCAAAGAGAAACTGCGCAACTGAAAAGGAGAAGAAGTTGTAGCGCATGTTAGAGGATCACAAGAAATTGTTGTACCCAAAGTGCGAAGCTGACAAGAAAAAGTTGGGCACCACACTGGAATTGTTGCAATGGAAGGCAGAGAACAGTGTATTTGACAAGGGATTTGGAAAGTTGCTGGTAATGATAAAGAATATGCTTCCAAAGGACAATGAATTGCCCGAGAGTACGTACGAAGCAAAGAAGGCTATCTGCCCTCTAGGGTTAGAGGTGCAGAAAATACATGCATGCCCTAATGACTGCATCCTCTACCGCGATGTGTACGAGGATTTGAACGCGTGCCCGGTATGCGGTGCATTGCGCTATAAGATCTGCCGCGATGACCCTGGTGATGTCGAGGACGAGCGCCCCAGGAAAAAGATTCCTGCCAAGGTGATGTGGTATGCTCCTATAATACCACAGTTGAAACGTTTCTTCAAAAACGAAGAGCATGCCAAGGCGATGCGATGGCACAGAGAAGACCGTAAGAAAGACAGAAAGTTGAGAGTACCCGCTGACGGGTCACAGTGGAGAAAAATCGAGAGGAAGTATAGGGAGGAGTTTGCAGGTGACGCGAGGAACGTATGGTTTTTTCTAAGTGCAGATGGCATTAATCCTTTTGGGGAGCAGAGCAGCAACCATAGCACATGGCCTGTGACTCTATGTATGTATAACCTTCCTCCTTGGTTATGCATGAAGCGGAAGTTCATTATGATGCCAGTGCTCATCCAATGCCCTAAGCAACCCGGCAACGACATTGATGTGTACCTAAGGCCATTAGTTGAAGAACTCTTACAGTTGGGGAATGGAACAGGTGTATGTGCGTGGGATGAGCATGGGCAGGAAGAATTTGACCTAAAGGCGTTGCTGTTCATGACCATCAATGATTGGCCTGCTCTCAGTAACCTTTCAGGACAAACATACAAGGGATACCGCGCATGCACGCACTGTTTGGATGATACCGACAGTATATATTTGGATAATTGTAGGAAGAATGTGTACCTGGGACATCGTCGATTTCTTCCGAGCAGGCATCCCGTAAGAAAGAAAGGCAAGCATTTCAGAGGTGAGGTGGATCAGTGGACGAAGCCTCGCCACCATACTGGTGCTGAGGTACATGATATGGTCAAGGATTTGAAGGTAGTCTTTGGAAATGGTCCTGGCGGACAACCTGTTCTGAATGACGCTGACGGACGCGCACCCATGTGAAAGAAGAAATCTATATTTTGGGACCTGCCGTATTGGAAAGAGCTAGAGGTCCGCTCCGCAATCGACGTGATGCACATGACGAAGAATCTTTGCGTGACCCTGCTTGGCTTCTTGGGTGTGTATGGGAAGACAAAAGATACACCGGAGGCACGGGAGGACCAGCAACATATGCACGGAAAAGACGGCGTACATCAGGGTCATGCCAGCTACGCTCTTACCAAAGAAGAGAATGAAATCTTCTTTGAATGCCTGCTCAGTATTAAGGTACCGTCTGGCTTCTCGTCGAATAAAAAGGGAATAATAAATATGGCAAAGAAAAGGTTCCTGAACCTAAAGTCTCATGACTGCCACGTGATTATGACGCAACTTCTTCCGATTGCATTGAGGGGGCTTCTACCGGAAAAAGTTCGATTAGCCATTGTGAAGCTATGTGCATTCCTCAATGCAATCTCTTAGAAGGTAATCGTTCCAGAAATCATACCAAGGTTAGAGAATGATTTGGTGCAATGTCTTGTCAGTTTGGAGTTGGTGTTCCCACCATCCTTCTTCAACATCATGACGCACGTCCTAGTTCACCTATGCGAAGAGATTAACGTTCTTGGTCCTGTATTTCTGCACAATATGTTCCCCTTTGAGAGGTTCATGGGAGTCTTAAAGAAATATGTTCATAACTGTCCTAGGCCAGAAGGAAGCATCTCCAAGGGCCATGAAAATGAGGAGGTCATTGAGTTTTGTACTGACTTTATTCCCGACCTTAAGCCGATTGGAGTTCCTGAATTGCGGCATAAGGGCAGACTAGATGGAAAAGGCACGCTAGGAGGGGATCAAATAATATGTATGGAAGGACATTCTCTCACTCAAGCACACTACACGGTTCTACATAATTCCGCCTTGGTGGCTCCATATATGGACGAACACAAGAATTTTCTACACTCCAAACACCCGGAGCAGTCTGACGACTAGATTACACGTGAACAAACGGGGACTTTCGCCGGCTGGTTGCAGACACGTGCCATGCATGATGCCGCTATTGAAGATGACCTGTACTTGCTAACCCAGTTACCATCTTCGAATATAATGAATTTCAAAGGGTACGAGATAAATGGGAATACATTTTTACACGATCGCCCAAGATAAGAAGAGCACCAACCAAAACAGTGGTGTCCGCTTTGATGCAGCAACCAAGACGGGAAAGGAAACATATTATGGTTACATAGAGGACATATCGGAACTCGACTATGGACGTGGTTTGAAGGTCCCTTTGTTTTAGTGCAAATGTGTGAATATGACATGAAGCGGGATAACGGAAGACCCGTAGTACGGAATGACAACAGTGGATCTCAACAATCTTGCGTATGCAGACGACCCATTCGTCCTAGCCAATGATGTGGCACAGATTTTCTATGTGAAGGACATGTCCACCAAGCCGAGAAAAAGAAAAGATAAGGTAGCGAATGCATGATACGATGAGCCAAAGCGCCACATAGTTCTTTCTGGGAAAAGAAACATCGTGGGAGTGGATGACAAGACAGAAATGTCAGAAGATTATGAAAAGTTTCATGAAATTGCTCCATTCACAGTGAATATTGACCCGAGCATCCAGTTATATGATGAAGATTGTCCATGGTTACGGCGCAAAGGGACACACGCGAAGAAAAAGTTTCACATGGCCCAACGATCCCACTCTGGGATGTGATCGGCTTCTCACTGTCATCACTTTCTTCTCTAGTGAGTTTCTGGACTTATATATCTGAAAGCCCCGCTTCGAACATACCGGAGGGAATCTTTGTAATAGTTAGAGTACTTATGTGTTTTGGCATTTGAAACGCGAAGAAATTTTATGTGCAAACAAATTCTTTCATGCATTTACTGATTTTTTCAGCTAAATGACCCTCAAATTGAAAAACACTTCAAATGAAACTCTGAAAAGTTTGAAAGTTGGCATGGTATCATAATTTCACGCACATAGCATGTGCAAAAAAGTAGAGAGGGTTTACGGCAAAAACTGGATGCACTTCGTGTACAAAATGGACAATATCTTTCGAAGTATCAGGGTTTTGGACGAAAACTCATCTGTTACAAAGGCATTTCATTTTTTAAATAACCTAAGTATTACCAAATTGAATATAATGTTAAAACACACTAATATTAAACATAAGAAAAAAGAATCACTGAAAAATCTATTTTTAAGGTTAAGTTATTCACAAACGAGTGATTCACACAAATTTCAAATAATTCAAATTTAAACTATTCAAATTTGAAAACTACGGGCACTAACAGAAAGTTTGTAATTTTTTCTACCTAAAGAAAAAATATTCACAAAGAAATTCTAAATACAGCAAAAAACAACTCAAAAATAAATAAAGCAGAAAAGAAAAAGGAGATAAAAACTAAATAAAAAAAGCCCGCCTACTGGGCCACAGCGGCCTGCATATGACTAGAAACCCAACCTCTAGTTGGGCCACGATGCAGGCCTATTAGCCCAGTAGGCCCAACAGGGCATCGCAGCAGAGGTAGGCCGAGAAGGCCTGCTTTAGAGAGGAGCTCGACACAGCAGCGGCGGCGGGGCTTATAAGCAGGTGCGGGCGCCCCTCGGCTAGCGAGGTGGGACTAAACTTCTGCACCCCTCGCCTGGCAGCGCACCACCTTTAGTATCGGGTGGTGGCTCCAACCGGTACTAAAGGGTGGGGGGTCTTTAGTACCGCTTGGAGCCACGACCCGGTACTAAAGGGGTGCCATTCCCGCCGCTTGGCCTGGCCAAATTTGACCTTTAGTACCGGTTGGTGGCTCCAACCCGTACTAAAGGTCATCCCTATATATACAACACTTACCAAAATTTCAGTTTCTTCTCCTCTGCTTCTTTAACCCCGTAGCCGTCGCCGCCCCCGTCGCGCCTCCCCATCGACTCCGAGCCGCCCCCGTCCCCGTCGACTCTGCGCCGCCCCGTTGCCGGCCCGTCCCCGTCGCCGCCCCGGCCCGTCGTCGTCGCCGTCGCCGCCCCGGCCCGTCGCCGTCGCCGTCGCCTTGGACCTCGCCTCGCCGTCACCGTCGCCGTCGCCTCACCGTCGCCGTCGCCTCGTCCTCGCCCGCTTTGTGAGCCCCTCTCCCCCTCTCCTCCCTCCAATCGAAGCCGCCGCGCCGTAGGTGCACACACGCACACATACACACACACACACAATTTTTCTGTTTTAGCTATCACTACATGAATCAGCTATTTTGCCGTCTGCCACGGCGGACGGCAAAGGCATGAACGGCGGACGGCAAAGGCCTTTGCCGTCAGCCGCGGACGGCAAAAGGCTCCGGCAAAGTAGGCTACGGTAAACAGCTACTTTGCCGTCTGCTTCCTGGCGGCTGACGGCAAAGGCCCTTTGCCATCTGCCGCGGACGGCAAAGAGAGCGGACGGCAATAATTGTGCTCTCAGTCTGTTAAGTGGCTAACGGCAGGCCTTTGCCGTCCGCCGCGGACGGCAAACTTTCTAGTGCCTTTGCCGTCTGCCAGCGGACGGCAAACTTTCTAGTGTCTTTCCCGTCCGCCGTATGATGTCATCTACACGTCACTACATGGCAGGCCTTTGCCGTCCGCCGCTGACGGCAAACTCGTTTACTCTTTGCCGTCTGCCACTGTAGGCAAACTGACCAAATGGGTCAGCTCCCAGGAAGCACAGCTAGATGCCACGTGTCTTCTTTGCCGTCCGCGGCAGACGGCAAAGAGCCTGCATATTGGCTCTTTTTTCTGCATATTGGCTCTATTGGCTCTTTTGACCCGTGGACCGGAGGCTCGTGGACCGGAGTCCGTGTAGCCTCCTCCTCGGACGAGTCCACCCTAGCAGTCACGTGCTCGGGTGAAACAGCTGGGGGTGGCGGCGAGGAAGGCGCCGTAGCAGTCACCCTACCTCCTCTCCCGCGACCACGTGCCCCACCTCCTCTCTTCCTACCTCGTCCCCTGCTGGGCACCGCGGTCGACGAAGAAGGGCCCGGCGGTGTGGCCATACTGTCCAGCAACGCTCGGCGGAGAGGTGCGTCTGGAATGGAAGACCTCAGACCACGCGCCGACGAAGAAGGGGCCTTGGCGCGCTCCCGACCAGGGCCCACCATCTTTCAACACCTGCCATGACAAACAGTAAACGAAATTAGTACAACATAAAAAAAAGACCGACATGAATAATAATATGTGTATCACTTAAGTGTATCATCATCAAGTACAACATAAAAAATTTAATACCTGACACTACTAATAATCTCGATCAGTATCATCAATAAATGCATAATCATCATCATCACTATAATCAATGACGGGCTCATAGGGTTCAGTGGCATCAACATGTGGAAGGCTACCTTGACGTAATCGGTCAAGCAATGACAGGTCATCCGCAGCAGTAACCTCTTCTTGTTCCGGCTCTTCTTGTTCCTCCTCTGGGGTGATGTCGGATTCACTGTCGCTATCTACTTCAATGTTTTGGGGTGAAATATAGCGGTTCTTGAAACACTTTTTGGAAAGACGTGTCTCTTGGAAGAATTCTCCTTCATATGTGTCTGGGTTAATGTGAGGTTCATAACCCTCTTCCTTTGGGGGAGATAGTCTAGCACGTGGCGGCACTTCATATGTGTCGGGGTCGGGGTGCCGTGTCGGTGTCGGGGTCGGGGTGTCGGGGTCGGGGTGCCGTGTCGGTGTCGGGGTCGGGGTCGGGGTCGGGGTGTCGGGGTCGGGGTCTAGTGGTCGGGGTGTCGGTCGGGGTGCCGGGTCGGGGTCGGGGTGCCGTGTCGGGTCGGGGTTTTTTCCTCTTTTTTCCTTTTCTTCTTCTTCCTATTCTTCCTTTTCTTCCTTTTTTTCCTTCTTCTTCTTCTTCTTCTTCTTCTTCTTCTTCTTCTTCTTCTTCTTCTTCTTCTTCCTCCTTTCCTTTTTCCTCTTCTTCTTCTTCTTCTCCTCCTCTCCTCTTTTTTCTTCTTCTTCTTCCTCTTCTTCTTTTTTTCTTCTCCTCCTCCTCTTCTTCTTCTTCCTTTCCTTGTTCCTCTTCTTCTTCTCCTCCTCTCCTCTTTTTCTCTTCTTCTTCTTCTTTCCTCAAACTAAACTAAACCTAAAACTAAACCTAAATCTAAAACTAAAACTAAAACTAAATCTAAACTAAACATAAACCTAAAACTAATAAACAGAAAAAAAGGAAAAAACTAAATCTAAACCTAAAACTAAACTAAAACTAAACCTAAAACTAAAACTAAAACTAAATCTAAACTAAACATAAACCTAAAACTAAAAAAAACAGAAAAAGGAAAAAAAGAGGAGGTAGAGCTCACCTGGGGCAGGGCCGGTGGAGGAGGTGGCCGGTGGAGGAGGGGGGCGGGGCGGTGGAGGAGGTGGCCGATGGAGGAGGGGTGCGGGGCGGCCTGGGGCGGCGGCGCCGGGCCCGGGGCGGTGGGGCGCGGGGCGGCGGGGGGCAGAGGCGCGGGGGGCCGGGGCGGTGGGGAGCCGGGGCGGCGGGGGCGACGGGGCGGCGGGGGCGACGGGTGGTGGGGCGACGGCGCCGGGCGGCAGTGGCGACGGGGCGGGGGGCCGGTGAGGCGGCGGGGTGGTGGGGCGACCGGGCGGCGGCGAGTGGTGGGGGCGGCGGCGGCGGTGGGGTGGGAAGTGGTGGCGGGGCGCGTCGGCGAGGAGAGAACAGAGAGTAACGGGCGGGGGGTACGGGCCGTTAGGTAGTCTCCTCTTTGCCGTCCGCCCTTTTGCCTCTTTGCCGTCTGCTGGCAGACGGCAAAGAGGTGGGGCGTTAAGTTTTTTTCAAACGGGCGGGGGGTGGGGGCCACCTCTCCCTTTGCCGTCTGCCAGCGGACGGCAAAGATTCTTTGCCGTCTGCTAGCAGACGGCAAAGAGCTCGCAGATGGCAAAGAGCTTCTTTGCCGTCTGCCATTTCTTTGCCATCTGCTTTTGGGTAGCTGATGGCAAAGAGCTTCTTTGCCGTCAGCTAGCAGACGGCAAAGAGCTGGCAGATGGCAAATTAGCTGATTCCAGTAGTGTATAGATGTTTTTCTGTTTTTAGTTTTTAGTTTTTTCTATTTTTTATACAAAGGTTTTAGATGAATTAATTAATTAGATTAGATTAATGTCAAAGGTTTTAGATGAATTAATTAATTAGATACTTTTAGTTCTAGGTATATTAATGTTATAGAAATGTTAGTTATATAGAAATGTTATAGAAATGTTAGTTATATATATGTTAGAAATTTTAGAAACGTTAGTTTTAGCTAGATGAATTAGATTAATTTAAAGAATTTAGACGATGATCGATGTTTTTTTAGTTTCTTATAATTTTAGTTATAGAAATTTAGAATTTGCATATACCAATCATTAAAAAAAGTTACTTTTGCGGCATATAGTATTTGTTCTCGACGATACCCAGCCCGCATCCTCGCCGTCAACCCGTTCGCGACGATGCCCTTCTTTAGAGGACCCATGTCCAGGACTGGGCTCCGCCGGGCTGGCACTGGGAGGTGCTACCTTCAGGGGCTCGCCGCTTGGTGAGGAACCCGGCCCCGGGTCCCGTCGTCGACCCTGAGCTCCTTTGGTGGCGTTCGCGTGGGCCACTTTCGGTGCGGTGGGAGCCGGCCTCACCGGAGGTGGTGCGTCGTCGTGTCAGGGAGGAGGATGAGCACGTCCATCGCTACATGGTTGCTATGGACGTCAGGTTCTCCAATACCTGGCAGGTTCTTTGGGGAGATGACCGGAGCTATGATCCTGTGATGGTTCCTTCTCTTTGGGTGTCCATCGCCCGCGCCTCAGGAACCGCAAGTGGCCTAGATTCTTCTGTAGTATTCGATCTTTATTAGCTAGCTAGCTAGTGATGTATTCGATATAATGTTCGAGACGATGTATTCGAGTTTACATATGTTATTCAAGACGATGTATTCGAGATTATGTACTATGATTTAGTTTTTACTTATTGATTGCATGCATGGGTTGTAATTTGAATACTAAATTGTTTTATATTTCTTCTGGATTAGTTAAATAAAAGCTATGGCGGACAATACCGGCAGAGAGGGAGAAGAGGCCCTGTTCAAGATCATACGCTCCCCTCGCGGGCCAGATGATCAAGAATCGTCAGTCTGCATGGAGTACCCAAGACTATCACCTCCGACAGGGGATCTCTATTCACATCCGCATTTTGGTCCCGACTACATCAAGCCTTGGGGACCGCTCTAAAGTACAGCACGACTTATCATCCTCAGACAGATGGACAGACTGAGCGAGTAAATCAAATAATCGAAGATATGCTTCGGGCATGTACATTGGCCAAGGAACCAAGTGGGAAGACTGTCTACCTTATGCCTAGTTTTCCTACAACAACAGTTTCCAGGCCAGCTTGAAGATGTCACCCTATGAAGCCCCGTATGGCCGGAAATTCCACACCCCATTGAATTGGTCTCAAACCAGAGACAACCGTATTTTTGGGACTGATTTAATGCTTGAAGCAGAGAAGCAAGTCAAGGAAATCAGGGATCGACTGCAACTGGCAAAATCCCGACAGAAGAGCTACTATGATGCCAAACATCGTCAGATCAGCTTCGAACCCGGAGAGCACGTATATCTTCGAGTCACCACTACGAAAGGAGCCAAGAGGTTTCAGACCCGAGGAAAATTGGCACCCAGATATATCGGTCCATTCCCCGTCATGGCCAGAGTCGGAACAGTTGCCTACCAGTTGGAATTGCCACTAAAATTATCAGAAGTACACAACGTGTTTCACATCTCACAGCTAAGGAAATGTATCTCGCCTCCGGAGAAAAGGACTGATATGGCAGAAATAGAATTAGCTCAGGATTTCACTTATGAGGAAAAGCCAATCAGAATATTGGATCAGACAGAAAGGGTCACTCGCAGCAAAGAGATAAGGTTTTACAAGGTTCAGTGGGAGCATCACACTGAAGAAGAAGAAACCTGGGAAAGAGAGGAATTTTTAAGGACTGCATACCCAGAATGGTTTTCCCAAGCAACCGAATCTCGAGGACGAGATTCATCCTAAGTGGGGGAGGTTTGTGACAGCCTAGATTTTGCCTTCTCTCTTTTTCCGGACTTGCCTTCTCTCTTTTTTCGGACTTGATTTTCACCGTGGTTTTTTTTCCATGATTTGATTTGGTTTTTGAATCACTTCATATGGACTTGTCACTTGGGCATTTCCTTGGATTTCACCAAAGTGACCTATCTACATTATTCTTCCAACAAATTCCCAAAATAATCAAATGAATATTTTCCTAAAAGAAAAATATTCATTTCCCTCTCTGAAACTCACTTCAGAACTTGTGCTCCAAAGCAACCTCAATTTTTCTTGCTCAGAAAAATCTGAGATAATTCATGAATATTCTTAGGACCCTGGCACACCTTCCCATTCAAACTATTGCATCACTTTTTGTAATATTTTTGCTGTAGAAAATCTTTTCACTTCTGGACCAGAAATGCACTTTGTACAGCAAGTGCATTTTTCCTTTAGCTTTTGTCCTTGAGTTTTCTTGAGCTTGAACACCTTCCTAAGAAACCCTAAACCCCAGGAGATTAGCCCTAATTGCCTTCTAGAAGGTGGCCAAACTTGGCGACCAAGTTTCTGACCAAAAACTTGCCAGCTTGGTAGTGTCACGTCTGGTCGGCCTGGGTATGATCCATCACCCCTCCTAGACGTAACACTGCACGGTCGAGCGCGTAGACAAGCTTTGTCTGCTCCTAGCCGTCGTTTTGACCATGACAGCTTGGTGACCGCGCGAGGACACGGCACCTGGCAGCGTCTCGACGCGCTCTGGCTGGCGCCTTGCTCTCTGTTTCGCGCGTGCTCGTTCCAGCGCTCGCCTCCGACTACCGCACTGCGCCACAACCCTCGACTCATCAAGCTTGACCTCTCACTGGCGCTCGCCGACGCCGGAGCCGCCGCAGCAAGCACAGGCGCGTCGCGGCCAAAACGCTACAGTGCGCGCGTGTGCTTGTCTGCTTCCCCAACCGCCTCGTGTGCACGTCCGCAAGCGTGGGCAAGCCCCTGAGTCGACGCAGCACCTTGCCCCCTCGCGTTAGAGCTTCTCGTCTACGTTCGCCGCGTGTCCATGATACTTCTCCGTCGTATCTACTTTTCCAAACACTTTTGCCCTTGTTTTGGACTCTAACTTGCATGATTTGAATTGAATTAACCCGGACTGACGCTGTTTTCAGAAGAATTCCAACGGTGTTATTTATGTGCAGAAACAAAAGTTCTCGAAATGACCTGAAACTCCACGGAGATTATTTTTGGAAATAAAAAAATACTGGCGAAAGAATCAACGTCAGGGGGCCCACAACCTTGCCACGGGGGTGGGGGCGCGCCCCCTGCCTCGTGGGCCCCCTGGAGCTCCACCGACCTCAACTCCAACTCCATATATTCGTGTTCGGGGAGAAAAAAATCAGAGAGAAAGATTCATCGCGTTTTACTATACGGAGCCGCCGCCAAGCCCTAAACTCTCTCGGGAGGGCTGATCTGGAGTCTGTTCGGGGCTCCGGAGAGGGGAATCCGTCGCCATCGTCATCATCAACCATCCTCCATCACCAATTTCATGATGCTCACCACCGTGCATGAGTAATTCAATCGTAGGCTTGCTGGACGGTGATGGGTTGGATGAGACTTATCATGTAATCGAGTTAGATTTGTTAGGGTTTGATCCCTAGTATCCACTATGTTCTGAGATTGATATTGCTATGACTTTCCTATGCTTAATGCTTGTCACTAGGGCTCGAGTGCCATGATTTCAGATCTGAACCTATTATGTTTTCATGAATATATGTGAGTTCTTGATCCTATCTTGCAATTCTATAGTCACCTACCATGTGTTATGATCCGGCAACCCCGAAGTGGCAATAATCGGGACCACTCCCGGTGATGACCGTAGTTTGAGGAGTTCATGTATTCACTATGTGTTAATGCTTTGGTCTGGTACTCTATTAAAAGGAGGCCTTAATATCCCTTAGTTTCCATTAGGACCCCGCTGCCACGGGAGGGTAGGACAAAAGATGTCATGCAAGTTCTTTTCCATAAGCACGGATGACTATATTCGGAATACATGCCTACATTAAATTGATGAATTGGAGCTAGTTCTGTGTCACCCTATGTTATGACTGTTACATGATGAACCGCATCCGGCATAATTCTCCATCACCGATCCAATGCCTATGAGCTTTTCACATATTGTTCTTCACTTATTTACTTTTCCGTTGCCACTGTTACAATCACTACAAAACTAAAAAATACTACTTTTGCTACCGTTACCGTTACTTCCATATTACTTTTCTACTAAATACTTTGCTGTAGATATTAAGTTATCCAGGTGTGGCTGAATGGACAACTCAGTTGCTAATACTTGAGAATATTATTTGGCTCCCCTTGTGTCGAATCAATAAATTTGGGTTGAATACTCTACCCTCGAAAACTATTGCGATCCCCTATACTTGTGGGTTATCAAGACTATTTTCTGGCGTCATTGCCGGGGAGCATAGCTCTATTCTTTGAGTCACTTGGGATTTATATCTGCTGGTCACTATGAAGAACTTGAAAGACGAGAAAACAAAAATTTATCCCTCAACTACGAGGGGAGGTAAGGAACTGCCATCTAGCTCTGCACTTGATTCACCTTCTGTTTTGAGTAAGCTTGCGACACCTAAACCTGCTTCTGCTATTAATTTGGATATGTCGCATGTTATTGATGATGCCACTGCTGCTATGCATGATACTTATGATGAAACTACTTCTATGCTTGATACTACTGTGCCACTTGGTGAATTTCTTGATGAACAACTTGCTAGGGCTAGAGAGAATGAAATTATTGAAACTGATAGTATTGATGAAAGTGATGATGAAGACTCTCCCAATAAATATGAATTGCCTGCTATGCCTGAGGGCTATGTTATGGATGAAGAAACTGCTAGAGACTTTCTTGCTTGCAATGATAGGAGTGATCTTAAGAAATTATTAGCTAAGCTTAAACAAAAAACTCTGAATGCTAGAATGAAATATAATCCTGCTTATGATACTTCACCTATCTTTGTTACTCATAAGGATTATGAATTATCTATTGATCCTGATATAATTACTTTGGTTGAGTCTGATCCTTTTTATGGCTATGAATCTGAAACTGTTGTGGCACATCTTACTTAATTAAATGATATAGCCACCCCGTTCACTAATGATGAGAGAACTTGCTACTTTTATATCCTTAAATTATTTCCGTTCTCATTAAAGGGTGATGCTAAGATATGGTTCAACTCTCTTGATCCTGGTTGTGTGCGTAGTCCCCAGGATATGATTTATTACTTCTCTGCTAAATATTTCCCTGCTCATAAGAAACAAGCTGCTTTAAGGGATATATATATATAATTTTGTGCAAATTGAAGAAGAGAGTCTCCCACAAGCTTGGGGGAGGCTTCTCCAATTACTTAATGCTTTGCCTGATCATCCTCTCAAGAAAAATGAAATACTTGATATCTTTTATAATGGACTAACCGATGCTTCCGGAGACCACCTGGATAGTTGTGCCGGTTCTTTTTTCAGGGAAAGAACACCGGATGAAGCTGAAATTCTATTGAATAATATGTTGACCAATGAAAATAATTGGACACTTCCTGAGCCGATTCCTGAGCCTATTCCTAAACCAACTCCGAAGAAAAGGGGTGTTCTATTTCTCAGTCCTGAAGATATGCAAGAGGCAAAGAAATCTATGAAAGAAAAGGGTATTAAAGCTGAAGATGTTAAGAATTTACCTCCTATTGAAGAAATACATGGTCTTGATTTACCGCCTGTTGAAGAAATATATGATCTTAATCCATTACCTATTGAAGAAACTCATGGTCTTGATAACCCGACACAGGTAGTAAGGGTAAATTCTCTCTATAGATATGATAAAGCTGCAATCCCTCCTACTAAGTTTGCTAGCCAATGCTTGGATGAGTTTGATAACTTTATGGTTAAGCAAAAAGATTTTAATGCTTATTTTGGTAGACAATTAAAACAAAATGCTTATATGATTGAACACTTGGGTGATTATATGTCTAGAGTTAAAGGTGAACTTAAACTCATTAGTAAACATGCTTCTATGGTTACCACTCAAGTAGAACAAGTACTTAAAGCTCAAAATAATTTTCTCAATGAATTAAATAGTAAGAATAATGATTATGCTATTAGAGTGGCTACTAGAACTGGTAAGATGACTCAGGACCTTTGTATCCTGAAGGCCAACCTAAGAGAATTGAGCAGGATTCTCAGAGAAATAATATAGATGCACCTAGTCCTTCTAAAAAGAAGAAAAAGAAAAACGATAGGACTTTGCATGCTTCTAGTGAACCTATTCATGAACCACTCGAGAATACAAATGATATTTCTATTTCCGATGTTGAAACACAATCTGGTAATGAACATGAACCAAGTGATAATGTTAATGATGATGTTCATGCTCAACCTAGCAATGATAATGATGTAGAAATTGAACCTGCTGTTGATCTTGATAACCCACAATCAAAGAAACAACGTTATGATAAGAGAGACTTTGTTGCTAGGAAGCACGATAAAGAAAGAGAAACATGGGTTCAGAAACCCATGCCTTTTCCTCCCAAACCATCCAAGAAAAAGGATGATGAGGATTTTGAGCACTTTGCTGAAATGATTTGACCTATCTTCTTGCGTATGTGTTTAACCGATATGCTCAAAATGAATCCTTATGCTAAGTATATGAAAGATATTGTTACACATAAAAGAAAGATACCGGGAGCTGAAATTTCCACCATGCTTGCTAATTATACTTTTAAGGGTGGAATACCAAAGAAACTTGGAGATCCAGGAGTACCCACTATACCATGCTCCATTAAAAAAAACTATGTTAGAACTGCTTTATGTGATCTTGGAGCCGGTGTTTGTCTTATGCCTCTCTCTTTATATCGTAGACTTGATTTGAATAAGTTGAAACCTACTGAAATATCTCTGCAAATGGCTGATAAATCAACTGCTATACCTGTCGGCATTTGTGAGGATGTGCCTGTTGTGGTTGCAAACGTTACTATTTTAACGGACTTTGTTATTCTTGATATTCCCGAGGACGATAGTATGTCTATTATTCTTGGAAGACCCTTTTTGAATACTACAGGGGCTGTTATTGATTGCAACAAAGGCAATGTCACTTTTCATGTTAATGGTAATGAGCATACGGTACACTTTCCGAGGAAACAACCTCAAGTCCACATTATCAACTCTATTGGAAAAATTCCATCGATTATTTTTGGAGGTTTTGAATTTCCTCTTCCTACTGTCAAAAAGAGATATGATATTCTTATTATTGGGGATGTGCATATCCCCGTTGAGGTAACATAGTGTTATTCGAAATTTCTCCGGTTCCATGTTATTCGGAATGAGTTTGTTAACAAGACTTGATCAACCTTCTTAGTGGATTCCTTTTGATGAGCATGAGATGGATGAAGTTAGAAGGCACAACCTTCTGTACCCTTCTTTTACTTTCTGTTATTTAGTTGAAATAAAGTAAAAATAGTATTTTTCTGTCTGTTTTCTAAATTATCCATGCAATATAAAAATACCCCGAAAATAAAAGTTCTCCAAATGCCCTGCCAATTTAATATGATTTTTTCTGGAATATTTGAGAATATTTGGCACTGAGAACACAGCAGGGGGAGCTGGCACCTGGCCACGAGGGTCCAGGGCGCGCCCACCCCCCTGGGCATGCCCCCCTGCCTCGTGGGCCCATGGTGGCTCCCCTCCACTTAATCCTGCACCCACACACTCCTTCTTCCTCCCATAAAAATCACCAACCAGCTCAAGCACGAGTTCTAGCTCATTTTGCTGCGATTTTCGATCTCCTTGCTCAAAGCACCTCTCACAAAACTGCTTTGGGGGATTGTTCCTTGGTATGTGACTCCTCCATTGGTCCAATTAGTTTTTGCTCTAGTGCTTTATTCATTGCAAATTTGTGCTGCCTAGGTGACCATGTTCTTGAGCTTGCATGTCAAATTTATATGGTTCCAAGTAGTTCTAATGCATGATATGAGCTCTAGGCACTTGTATGAGTAGTTGCTATCAATTTTGTTGAGCTTGGTTCACTTTTATTTGAAGTTACTAAAAATTTCAAAAAAAATTCAGAGAAAGAAATATGTTTAGGAAAATGTACCAAGGTGGTACTTCAAGGAAGCAAGGACCCAGGCTTGCAATGCGTGATGCTGATGAAGAACCACCAAGGGACGCTCCAGTGCGGCCTTGTGAATGGCCTTCCGAGGACTTCATGGATCAAGCAGGAATCAAGAAAGAATTTAACGCATATATGCGTAACGCTGATCTTGTGAGCTCCGAGGCAGATAAGTGTCGTCAGTACCACTATCTCACTAGTCCCTTTGTGAGGAGGTTTGAATTTTCATCTTCACGCAATTCTCGAGCTGTCCTGTTTGATCTTTATGAAAATTCTTATACTATGGACTTAGAGGATTTTACCACTGCTTGCAAACTTCCAAAATGGGGTAGTACTAGTGAACCTCACAAATCTGAATTTAGAGATTTTCTTGCTAGTATAACTGTGGGGGAATCTAGAGACATAGCACAAGCTACCATAGGAAGTATTCATTTTCCTGCTATACATTATTTTGCTCTCTTCATAGGTAGGTGCATAAATGGTAAGGATGAAGCATGTCACATGTGTGTCCCTGACCTCAGTATTCTTAGGAGTGCTGTGTTAGGAGATAAACATTATAATGTGGGAGCCATTGTTGCACGTAGGTTGCATCATAACAGATTTATAATGGAGATTTCTTTGGTGGAATTTATGCAACCCGTTTAGCTATTCTTGGTATAACTATACGTGAGGATGATATTGAGTTGCCTCCTTCTTATTTAGATTATGAGGCTATGGTGCGTCATCGTTTTGTTGAGAGGAACGATCAGTTCCTCCAGTACCGACTAATTTTTGACAGACGACGCACCTATCACGTCGCTCTCCCTGCTTCTACTTTCTTTGACTTTCAGGCAAAGGGGAGATATTACATAACTAGAGAGGAGGCGGATGAGTATAAGAGGAGTGCTGAGATAGCTCGCCTCCAAGCTGCAGCCCACGATGCAATGACTGCTGCATCTCAGTACGACCCCAACTATAACTTTGATATCCGCCAGGCCAGCCGTGGCAATAGACCAACTTAGGCCAAAAGCCTAAGCTTGGGGGAGTACCTATTTCTCACCGACATTACATTTATGTTCACCCACTCATTGCTAGATGTCGGTGCTCATACTTTTTCACTGTAATATCCATGCTAGTTTATTTTTCTTTTTATGCTTTCTTCTTGTGTGTTTGATAAACCTTAAGAAAAACAAAAAAAATAGTAGTAGCTTTTAGCAAGTTTGCTTTTCTTGCTTGTAGTAGTAATAATTAAAAGAAAACAAAAAAATATTTTCTGTTCTTCTTTTGCTTGTTGGGAGCTTTCCCGTGTAAATAGTTTTATTTCTTTTCTTTTCTTTGGGGGTCAATAGGAGAAGACCATAATAAAATTGTTAAAGTAGCTCTTATATGCAGTATTGTTGATTTAACCAAGAGCCCATATTGCCTTGTCTGCTCCTATTTATTGAATGCTCGCATATTCCAGCTTAGTCCAATGCACGTGCACTATTATTTTTATTCACACCGTTTAGTCGTGCAAGTGAAAGGCAATTATGACGCTATATGATGGACTGATTGAGATGAGAGAAGATGGTATGAACTCGACCTCTCTTGTTTTTGTAAATATGATTAGTTCATCGTTCCTGATTCAGCCTATTATGAATAAACATGTTTGCAATGACAATTAGAGATTATAGTTGCTTATGCCATGCTTAATTAGCTAGGAGTTTATAATGGTTTACCTTGCGTGTCAGCATGCTATTAAAATGGTTGTGATGTGGTATGATGGGGTGGTATCCTCCTTTGAATGATTCAAGTGACTTGACTTGGCACATGTTCACACATGTAGTTGAAACAAATCAACATAGCCTTCGTGATATTTATGTTCATGGTGGATTATATCCTACTCATTCTTGCACTCAATGTTTATTAATTTTAATGCATGTTCATGACTTTTGTCGCTCTCTAGTTGGTCGCTTCCCAGTCTTTTTCTAGCCTTCACTTGTACTAAGCGGAAATACTGCTTGTGCATCCAATCCCTTAAACCCCAAAGTTATGCCATATGAGTCAACCATACCTTCCTATATGCGGTATCTACCTGCCGTTCCAAGTAAATTTGTATGTGCCAAACTCTAAACCTTCAAATGAAATTCTGTTTTGTATGCTCGAATAGCTCATGTATCAACTAGGGTTGTCCATATCTTCCATGTTAGGCGGGTTATTCTCAAGAGGAGTGGACTCCGCTCCTCACTCACGAGAAAATGGCTGGTCACCGGGATGCCCAGTCCCATGCTTTATGCAAATCAAATCAAAATAATTGCAAACAAAACTCCCCCGGGACTGTTGTTAGTTGGAGGCACTCGTTGTTTCGAGCAAGCCATGGATTGATGCTTGTTGGTGGAGGGGGAGTATAAACTTTACCATTCTGTTTGGGAACCGCCTATAATGTGTGTAGCATGGAAGATATCGCCATCTCTTGGTTGTTATGTTGACAATGAAAGTATGCCGCTCAAAATATTATTTATCTCTATTTCAAAATCGA